>NC_042972.1:7867891-7892891 GCF_901001165.1 Salmo trutta | reverse complement strand
AGCTATGTTGCTGAAAAAGCAGGAATTCCTCCTTGTTTTCATTGAACTTTTCAAATCATAAATGTAAATAATTTAAAGATAATAGCATACTTTCATTCATTATTTTATTTCAATATGAGCAGAGGATATGAAGGAACATGTTATGCATATGACCTATGCAGTCTCTCAATGTATTTGATTTATTTCTATAAATTCACACACACATATATATATATATATATATATATACTGAACAAAAATATGAACGCAACATGCAACGATTTCAAAGATTTTGCTGCGTTACAGTTCATTTTAGGAAATCTGTCAACTTAAATTCATTAGGCCCTAATCTATGGATTTCAGATAACTGGGCAGGGGTGCAGCCATGGGTGGGCCTGGGAGAGCATAGGTACACCCACTTGGCAGTCAGACCCTCCCACTGGGGAACCAGGCCAAGCCAATCAAAAATAAGTTTTCCCCCACAAAATGGCTTTATTACAGACAGAAATACTCCTCAATAACATTGGAGGCAGCTTATGGTAGAGACATTAACATTCAAGTATCTGGAAACAGCTCTGTGTTGTGTGACAAAACTGCACATTTTAGAGTGGCCTTTTATTGTCCCCAGCACAAGGTGCACCTGTGTAATGATCATGCTGTTTAATCAGCTTCTTGATATGCCACACCTGTCAGGTGGATGGATTATCTTGGCGAAGGATAAACGCTCACTAACATGGAAGTAAACAAATTTGTGAACAAAATTTGAGAGAAATCAGCTTTTTGTGCATATGAAAAATGTCTAGGATTTTTTATTTCAGCTCATGAAACATGGGACCAACACTTTACATGTTGCATTTATTATTATTTTTCAGTAGAAATTCCCTTATTGTTTTCTACTCAAACAATTAGTCCATACACACTTGACTTTGAAACGCACACATTACTATTGATCTGTGTCTTGTGTATTGAGCATATCCAGCAGAAGGACATACTGCTCTGGGAACTGGGTACAGAGTATTTGATTATATGTCGCCTATCATTTAATATGAATAAACGGTTGTTTAGTCTTACTTTGTGGCAAGTTAGGGCCAATGTAAAATAAAGGTTAAATAAATCAAAATAAAAAGTGGAGACAGTTGAGTGGAATAGGAAGCAAGAACAGTACTCATGAAAGTGTTTAATTTTTCAGTCGTTCTTTGTAAATATAGAAAACTGCAGTAGGATCTAGGTTGGGGGGGGGGGGGGTACAATGGCGGTACAAGGTACAAATGGGGGTACAAAACATTTTTGAAATCATTGCAGTTCTTTACCTCCAGACCACCTTGTCAGGCTCTTCTCTATTATCTTTAAATAACCATGACAACGCAGTGTATTTATAAGGCTAAAAAGGGCAAACCATGTAAAGATTGTGATTATTAATTGTCTGCCTTGTACTTTCTGATGTAAATGTGTTTTTAAAACATAGAAAAACTAGACAAAAACATACAAAAAACGTGACTTATTTCATTTTGCCTAATTATTTTGATGATTATTTTGTGTGTTTTGCATCAATTCTGGACAGTTAGCGGGATGCGTTCTACTTCTGTCACTCTTACGGAATACAAAACCTTTAATTACTCTAAAAGTAATTTATTGTATATATTGTGTTTAGCATGAATCAACTGTGATGTGGATTTTAGATGTAAATACATACACACTTTTTTCCTACTCACTTCAACTACTGTGATGTGGAATTGATGAATTATTATTAATGCCTAACATTAAAGATCATGTTTTATTGACTCACTGCTGCTTCCAACTTGTCATTATTTACCAGTTGTTAAAGTGATGGGAAAGTACATAACTAGGTCATTATCCTAGCATTTGCTTGTACTATAAATGTATAATTTCATCTGATTCAACACCATTCACAACTACTTTTGTTTGAGGTTCTTTAGCTAAACTTCTAAATTGGTAAGGTAATTTGATATGCTGTTTAGTACCACCATAGATTTGTATAACACTCAGGATACACCACAGCCTGTTGTTTCCAAATGGAGCAAATGAATCATAGTGGACAGAACAGGCAAGAAGGTGGGAAGAGCCAAGCACGAGTTAGCGAGATCATATTGGCGCGTTCTAGCAAGTATTTTGTATATTTCCGCTAGAAGTGAGCGTGTGCAATGACTCAATTCGCCCTCGCACTATTAAACAACTTTAGATACTTTTGGCCAAGGGTAAAGTCTACAAAACTTAGTCAAATCTGTTCGCAACAGATTATTGTTTTGGGAACATAAAACTGTATTGATATCAGATGTTTCATCAATGAAAAATATTGCAGAATGTCAGCACAGTTCCATGTCGCTTCAAACTCTCCCGCTGCCGGACACTGGTTTTCCTCTCCTCACCATATTTGGTGGGAAGTGGAAATTAACTCCAGACTCTTCAGGTGTATACATCCGGTGAAACATCTCACTCCTTGTCAATTCAATTCAAGGGGCTTTATTGGCATGGGAAACATATGTTAACATTGACAAAGCAAGTGAGGTAGATAATATACAAAAGTGAAATAAACAATAAAAATTAACAGTAAACATTACACTCACAGAAGTTCCAAAATAATAAAGACATTACAAATGTCATATTTGGTATATATACAGTGTTGTAACGATGCACAAATGGTTAAAGTACAAAAGGGAAAATAAATAAGCATAAATATGGGTTGTATTTACAATTGTGTTTGTTCTTCACTGGTTGACCTTTTCTTGTGGCAACAGGTCACAAATCTTGCTGCTGTGATGGAACACTGGTATTTCACCCAGTAGATATGGGAGTTTATCAAAATCGGGTTTCCTTGTTCTATCTGTGATACGGAGACGAAGACACAGCTTGTGGCGCGTTCAATGGCTAGCCGGAACTAGGAAACTCTGAAATGTCTTACTTGCTGACTGGTTGACTGTGGCACGTGTATAACGACAACCAGTTCGCAACTACAACCTATTTCCGACTAGCACATGAACGCAGCATAAATGTGTGGTTGCCTTATTTACGCCAACATTCTGTGAAACAGCCTGAACCAGAGAGGACACCATATCATTGTGCTTTCTATTATATTACCTATATTAAATCATATTAAATAAATGTACACAGACAGCATTACCCCAATGAATAAAGAGCAGTCACTTTCTGCTCTATGCCCGATGTTTATACCGGAAATGATCAGATATGACTGTCAACAGAGAGGGAGAGGCCAAACGAAAGGTTTCATTCTCATCAAAAGCTGTCCAAAATAAGACCAATGCGTTTCTATGGGCTTATTTTGAACCTTTTCGCCTGCCTGCATTCTCGCCTTTGGGACGACACCCATTGTTTGTGCTGAGACGTGAGCATCTCGTCCTTATATATAGATCTCTGCTGTAAATTAACATACAGAGCTCTAATCCAATCGCATGGCGCCAACTGGACGATGTCCCCGGAACGAAGAGCACGTGGCCAATCAGAGAAATGTGCGTGGAACGTTACAGGAAACAAACCAATCGTGTTCTAGAGAGTAAAATGAGAACCAATGGGAATCCTGCATAGGTTGACGTGTTTAGCAGGAAGCTTCGCAGAATCAGGACATTGCGTGCTCACTTTACCGGTGTCGACTCTGGGATGCACATGTGTAGCTGTCATTTGTAGCTAAATAGTTTTGTATCGTTACGTTTACATCTAACTAGCTAAAATAGAATACGTTAATTCATCGTAAAATGTTGTGTTTGAGTAGTTTGTCGGTCGCCCTTGCGGTGCTAGCTTTGGTACCTAGTAGTAGCGACGCTTTGAAAGATGGGGAGTGTGAAGGTGGGTTGGTTTGTCTCATATATATATATTACACACACGTCACTGTAACTATGGATATAGCTATTAGTAGCTAAGTGTTATGGCAACGTATGTTGTGAAACCTATGCCTGATAATTCATGGAGCTGTACAACAGTCTTCATCAAATGGATTTTGTCTTGCTAGATACAATAGTTAAGATCTCTTTTCAATGTGTTCTCTTGAATTTAAATGTTTTTTTTTTTTTTAAGTGTTGTAGTTTGCTGTATCTGGCTAGCTTAGCTAGTACTTGTCAATGAAGAGTCATATTGCTCATTAAAGCCTTGGGCCCCAGGCAAGTTTTTTTAGTTTTGTTTATTAGTTTTTCCTTTTTCTTTATTTAACTAGGTAAGTTAGTTAAGAACATATTCTTATTTACAATGACAGCCTAGGAACAGTGGGTTAACTTCCTTGTTCAGAGGTAGAACGACAGATTTTTACCTTGTCAGTTCGGGGATTCGATCTAGAACCTTTCGGTTACTAGTCCAACGCTCTAACCACTAGGCTACCTGCTGGTTACTGGCCCAACGCTCTAACCACTAGGCTACCTGCTGCCCCAGTTACTGCATGTGGTTTCAGTTGGTGAGGTAATGTGCTTCTTGAGTCCTTCGTCAAGTTGTTATTCTTATCATAGATGTGATGGCTGATCATACATACTTAAGTAGATTTGGTCAGGCTTATCCATACGTATCATAACAGACTGACCAGAACATAATTCTTAGGTTTGTAGGCCTAAATCCTGGGTAACCCGTATGTCCACAACAACTGGAGTTAAACCTATTTCTGGTATAGATTAACATTAGATTAAATGGTTTTTATCCTAGGTTTAGCTAGCCTATAAGGTAATGCATAAGTCTTGATGTGTCACCACTTTACAATCCTACCGATGGCTGCCTTGTTGTTTTGCCTTTCAGTGTGTGTGAGCTTTCTGGGTCGGTTCTACCAGTCATTACAAGACAACCATGTTAAATTTACCAGCGCGGACATCGAGAAGGAACTCGTCAAAACCTGCAAAGATGTCAAGGGAAAGGAAAACCGATTTGTAAGTGATTTAGGCTAATCTTTTTTTGTTTTAGTTTAATGGAAGTCAAGTCGATTTAAGTAGTTACATTGTGTCCTATCCAGATTATCCACTGGGTTTGTTGATTCATTGCTGTTCTTCCTTCTGTACCCTAGTGTTACTACATTGGTGGAACAAATGACGCAGCCACCAAAATCCTCAATGAAATCTCCAAGCCCCTGAGCTACCATTCACCAGTGGACAAGATCTGTGAGAAACTAAAGAAGAAGGACAGTCAGATCTGTGAACTGAAATACGGTAAAAAATAATAAGTATTGTTGTCACATACACTGGATAGGTGCAGTGTTATTTTAGAGGGTCAGCCATAGTAGAGTGCCCCTGTAGCAAATTAGGCTTAAGTGCCTTGCTCAAAGGCACATTACCAGATTTTTCACCTTGTCTGTGCGGGTATTCAAACCACTAGGCTACCTGCCGCTCCAGGTGGAGCCATCTCACATTACCTAGTATGCGGCTCGGGTATTCGAACCAGTGATCTTTCTGTTACTGCCACAATGCTCTAACCGCTAGTATGCAGGCCATTGAAGAATTGGGACATTTTCAGCTTCCAGGAATTGTGTACAGATCCTTGTGACGTGGGGCAGTGCATTATCATGCTGAAACATGAGGTGATGGCAGTGGATGAATGGCATGACAACGGGCCTCAGGATCTTGTTATGGCATCTCTGTGCATTCAAATTGCCATCGCTTTTAAAAAAATGTTTCAAAAAGGCAATTGTCTTGATTGTCTGTAGCTTATGAAATGAACATTCAATGCTCTGGCAACAATTGCACACTCCCTCAACTTTAGACATCTGTGGCATTGTGTTGTGTGACAAAACTGCACATTTTAGTGGCCTTTTATTGTCTGCAGCACAAGGTGCACCTGTATAATGATCATGCTGTTTAATCAGCTTCTTGATATGCCACACCTGTCAGGTGGATGGATTATTTTTAGCAAAGGAGAAATGCTCACTAACAGGGATGTAAACACATTTGTGCACAATATTTGATAGAAATAAGCTTTTTGTGCTTATGGAACATTTTCAGGGATCTTTTATTTCAGCTCTTGGAAACATGGCACCGACACTGAACATGTTGCATTTGATATTTTAGTTCAGTGTAGAAGATGTTTGTATCCAGAGCGACTTAGTGTATACATTTTTCTTACAGGTCCCCCGTGGGAATGGAACCCACAACCCTGGCGTTACAAACACTGTGCTATACCTACTGAGCCACACGGGACATTTCTCCTTTGTTACTTCCCATAGTTTTAGTCCCATGAGACTACTAGAAAACATTTAGCCAATAGTGTTCTTTACAGCAGTCACAATTCCAGTGGATAATTGTTTGTGGATCATAGTCTAAACACGGTGTATGCAGGCAGGGTTTGGACCTATATTGTACAATCTATTCACAGTATATACACAAACACGGGCATCGGACGAGGACCTATTTTGAACGTCGTTACCGTACCATGGCCTGTCTGTGGAGGTTTGTGTGGGACTGATTGCCCTGGCAGTGAAATGTGATCCTTCTCTCTCTATATAGAAGGTGGAAAATAACTCTGCATTCTGTACGCTCCCATGTTGTCAGTAAATCACATTGGAGCATAGAATAGTGTTCAGTCTCTTGACCTTTTTTATTGATAGATTTTTTTTTTTTATATCAAACGGGTGTCACTGTGCTTGCTTACTGCTACTCCATCTGGAATCCTCTGCTGCATAGACTTGACCACCCTCCTGAAACCCCTCCTGAAACATTCTTAGCCAGTTACACTACCGAAAAGCTAGCCGTTTGGCGTAGCACGTAGTGACGTTTAAAGCTGAGGAGTGAGGTTATGAATCCAACTCGGTTACACTGTAATTTTTACCTCCCTTTCTCCCTTGCCTGCAGACAAACAGGTGGATCTGAGCACAGTGGACCTGAAGAAGCTGAAGGTAAAGGACTTGAAGAAAATCCTGGAGGAGTGGGGAGAGTCGTGTAAAGGCTGTGCCGAGAAGTCCGACTTCATCCGCAAGATCAATGAACTCATGCCCAAGTACGCCCCCAATGCAGCCCAAGCAAGGACTGATCTGTAACGAAATGGAGGGGAAGAGGGGATTCGGACCTGGGTTTGTTTTCAGTGTTTCGGAGTAGGAGTGCTGATCTAGGATCCGTTTTGCCTTTTACATCATAATGAATAAGAAATGGTGGACCCACCTGATCCTAGGTCACGCTTCAACTCTGACATATTTTGTCCCAAATAGTACCCTATTCCCCTATATAGTGCACTACTTTTGACCAGAGCTCTGGGTCCTGGTCAGAAATAGTGAACTAAGTAGGGAATAGGGTGCCATTTGGGGGGATAATTTGTGACTAGGGGCCATGGTAGCCCTGAGGTTATTTTTGTGGTGTGAAATGTTCGCTGTGCGGTATATGAACCACCCGACAGTCTGTACATGCCCTTTTTAGTTTATTTTTGAAGGGATAGACATTATTATTTGATTTAATTATTAACGGTATAATCAAATAGAACAGGGGTGGACAAGCTTTTAGGCAGAGTCCTAGACAGTGTGCATGCAGGGATTTTATTCCAGGCAAGCAGTAAGTCAAGTTCCTGATTCTACTAATCAGTCTGCAAATCGAGACCTTGAGTTGTGATACTGTGGTGTGACACTACTTGGCTAGAACAAGTACCTGCACCCATACTGTCCCTAAGCCTCTACCGATAAGGGTGGCCACTCCGGAAATAACATTTAAGATGGAGGGGAAATGAGAAGACATTGTGCTGTTCTTTCACACTGAACCTTTCATGTAAGACCTAGTGTTTGTTACAACTGTGCTCTACTTTTTCATTAAAATATGAAAACCCAGTGTCAGAAGTGCCATGATCAGATGTATATCTAATTTTGTATGAATACTTGTGCACCAACTGAATTATCTGGCTTAACTACATTACCAAAGCATATGACTCTCAGCTTTTTTTCCTGAATGTGACTGCCCGTGAGCTTCTGAAGAACTGCATAAAACCTATTTCACTGATGGGAGGCATGTATGTCATTAATGTATGACTAATATAAGGAACGAAGTCAAACTTTCTCATCAGGTGCAGGGTCATTTCTACTGAGCTATGTGATTTATTTATTTTCTTTGTGAATCAATTTCACCTACTGCGAGTCTATTCCAGTAGGTTTGCGTGTTGACAATGTGAAACATGATATTTTGCAATGGGTCTATGCACTATAGTCATCAGATAGAAATACACGCACCGTTTATTTCATGTTGGCACTGTATACGTTTCCACGATACAGTTTACATTTACATGATCCTGCCTAATTATGTAATTTGTGTCGCATATTATTTGTAAAATTGAGGTTAGGGGAATATGCCTTCTGTCACGTCACGACCCCTCCCGCGACGTCGACTCAAACCCCTCCCATTGGCGGAACGCGCACATTCCTTTTGTCCAAGATGGCGGCGTTGATGTAGGTTCTCTAATGTTTTTAAATGTGTTTATCCTTTTAATTCACAATAAATACAAAGTCTCAACGTTGTGGACGTTCGTTACAAGTTAGTAAATCGTCCGTATCTGTGCAACGTCTGATTTTAAAAAAAATCGAGGCATTTGATTCCAGACCAGATTGTTTCTGCAGACACTAGCTTGCTAACTAGCTAACGT
This sequence comes from Salmo trutta, assembly GCF_901001165.1. Classification (NCBI taxonomy): domain Eukaryota; kingdom Metazoa; phylum Chordata; class Actinopteri; order Salmoniformes; family Salmonidae; genus Salmo; species Salmo trutta. The sequence goes on along the minus strand of NC_042972.1, from coordinate 7,884,359 downwards.
TACCTAGCTAAAAAGTTTGGGTATCGTTTGAAAATGAAACGACAGGCCGGGAGGGACTCCAGTCCTAGTCGGGCTTTAGCGAAACGAATACGGGAAAGAGAGCGGGAACGAGACGGGGCGCGGAGAGAGGACATACTGCCCCCGCCTCTTGCCTTGCTGCTCGCTGAAAGCCGAAGGCAACATGCTCGGAGCAGGAGTAGGGAACGAGAAAAGACACGGCTTCGGGAGGAACGCGGGGCCGCTGGAGACCCACTTCACCACCGACAACAACACCACGACCTCGGTCTGATCGGCCGCCCCGTTCTCCGGACTACAGCCGCCCTGCCTAAAGGCAAAGCGGCGACCGAGCTACTGGGCCCCCGGGGGGGAGCGGGGGGGACTCTGGAATATAAATCGTTGCTCATTAGCAATCTAGGCTCGGTGCTTTCTGACGAACATGTTGAAGACGGACTGTTCCACGAGTTTAAAAAGTTCGGGGACGTTAGTGTGAAACTATCTCACACTCCAGAGCTGGGCCGTGTTGCCTACGTGAATTTCCGTCACCCGGAAGACGCTAAAGAGGCCAGGCATGCCAAGACCAGGTTAGTGCTGTATGATCGCCCCCTTAAAGTAGAGCCCATGTACGTCCGTCGTCGCAGCTGCACGCCGCCGGATGTGAGCTACATTCCCATTCATGGCGCCTCATATCCCCCTTATAGACAGAGGTCCCTCTCCCCAGGGGCAGGAGTTAGCAGTATCAGAGACATCCGACCACTGAGACACTACCCTGTAGAGGGGTTGGGACTGAGCAGAGAGAGGGAGAGGATCTTGGATTACTACGGGATGTTGGATGAGAGAGGGCGGCCATACGGGCTGCCAGTACCCGAGCACGAAGACATAAAGCCAGAGGACGACGCGCGGGCGTGTAGGAACCTGTTCATTGGCAACCTGGATCATAACGTCACCGAGGGCGAGCTGAGGAGAGGCTTTGATAAGTACGGCATCATTGAGGAAGTTGTGATTAAACGACCGGCGCGCGGACAGGGGGGAGCTTACGCTTTCCTCAAGTTCCAGAATTTAGACATGGCTCACCGGGCCAAGATAGCCATGCAGGGCCGCGTGATCGGTGGGAACCCGGTGAAGATTGGCTATGGTAAAGCCAACCCCACCACGAGACTCTGGGTAGGTGGCCTCGGCCCTAGCAACTCCCTAGCAGCACTAGCCCGTGAGTTTGACCGCTTCGGCAGCATCCGAAACATAGACTATGTGAAAGGGGACAATTTTGCCTATATTCAGTATGAAAGCTTGGACGCCTCCCAGGCCGCCTGTGCCCAGATGAGAGGTTTCCCCCTGGGAGGCCCAGAGCGGAGGCTGAGGGTGGACTTTGCCAAGGCGGAAGAGCCCCTTCCTCGTAGCTACCCGGTGGGGTACCAGCCCCCTGTGCCCCTGCCTGCCCACCTGGACCTGCTGCCAGAGGGTTACGGCGGGAGGCACCGCGACTGCAGCCTGGAGAGAGAGCTTCGTGCCAGGGACCGTTCGCCCCCCTCCCACGCCCTGTTCACCCAGCGGGAGAGAGAGAGGGCTCTGCTGGACAGGGACAGGGGAGACAGAGAGTTCACCAGCCCAACCAAGAGCCTGGAGCGTAGGGGGGGTGAAGCATTTGGGGGATCCCGTGGAGGGCGGGGGGACCGAGCAGCCCGGAGCCGTAGCCGAGAGCGCTGGCTGAAGGAGAGGGACGCAGCGCGGGCTGGGGGGGAGAGACGGAGACGCCGCAGTCTCTCCCTAGACAGGCCCTCTCAGGAGAAGGAGAGAGGCAGGTCCAAGGTGAGGGGAGGAGGACCAGCCTCTCCAGAGGACAGCCCAGACAGAGCCAGGGTCAGAGCCCCAGACTCCACCACCGAGCCCAGGGGACAGAGCCCTGACAGCAGCCGCCACTCCAACGAGGACCGGGGTGGGGGACTGAAGACCGGTGGGGACAGGGAAAAGGAACGAGACCGTGACCGCAACCACAGAAACGCGAGCGACAACAACCACACCTTGTCTGACATGCCTAATAAAGACCCTAAGACACTCAGCACGCTGTCGGAGTATGCCGCCACCCTCACCAAAGCCTGGCACGGTCACTTCGCCCTGAAGAACTCCTGCTTCCCCACTAACATGCACCTGCTAGAGGGAGGCTCCGGGTTCTTCCACTCTGTCATGAAGGACCACCAGGCCAAGGGGAAACTGACCCAGCTGAAGATCGCCCAGCGACTGAGGATGGACCAGACCAGGCTGGACGAGGTCACCAGGAGGATCAAGCAGGGTGGGTCCGAGGGCTACGCTGTTCTCCTGGCCCTCCAGGGCCCCATCGACCGCGAGGCCCCTCCGCCTGAACCAGGTCTACAGATCAGACTCCTCCGTCACCTGGTCACCTACCTGAGGAACAAGGAGGCTGCAGGAGTGATCAGTCTACCTGTAGGCGGGGCTAAGGAGGGGGGAAAGGGGGGCATGCTGTATGCCTTCCCCCCCTGTGACTTCTCCCAGCAGTTCCTCCAGACCCCTCGCAGAACTTTGGAGAGTCTGGATGAAGAGCACCTGGTGGTTGTGATTGTCAATGACTCTGCCTAACTAAGACAGAAGACACCTCTCTGTCTATAGTGTTAGCTGTCATTGTTATTTCTCCATGTCAACAACAGACTGAGCTTTGAGCAAGGAACTAGTAGTGATTGTCAATAGCTAATTAAGACACCACTCTCTGTCTCTGTGGTGGTAATGGCTGTCAGTTTCACTTCCGTGTAATGGGACTGAACTGTTGTAGACAGACACCTCATCCTCTCACTGGGGGTGTTCCTATGTCCTTCTCTATGGCACCTATGCCCCTAACAGACAGTGTCACTACAAACAGAGACCGAGCTGCTGTCACTCCAAGCAAGGGATCTTTTGAGACATACTGACAGACTTTGTATTAAAATACTGGAGGAGGACAGGACAGACATTTTGTCTGCGTTTCTTTAAGTGAAACACTACAACTGAGTGAGGGATTGTTTATTGTGGAACTAAACTGACGAAGCAGTATATCTAAAGGCTTCTTCTACAACGGTAGTATTTGTCATATGATATGATTTGTGTGTTTTTTGTTTTTAATTTGACCATTCCAGAAGTTCCACCTTCATTTGAGAATCGTGTGCTCTGATTGGCTGTTGCATGCAGGAAGTTGTTTTGATGTACAGATTTTACCCTCCAACCGGTGGTCAAGTTCCACTGCTATTTACTGGCTATTGATTTTAAACCGTTGTTGTTTTCGAAATATTGTTTCAGCTACAGATATTATTTCTTAACACTTCTGTCTTGGTCCTAATGTGGTATTATAATGTTCATGGCTGGTTTATTTTCGCTTTTTAAAAATGTACTGAATGAGCCTATAGCCTATTTGCGAATGATTTTGCATATGAGAGAAAAGGGTTGTCGTTCCTCTCTTGTTGATGCAACACTCTGTTGTGGTTGTATGGCAGAACGGGCTACCTCTACAATTTATTTAAATCGTCTGATTTTTGTTCTTTTCATTTAAAAAAAATCACAAACATGCAATAGAAATGAAATCCACCCACTGATCTGTTGGAGCCAGTTCAATTTCTCCATGCAGTTTCTTTGAGCAATGTTGTAACACTGAAAATACATGTTTTATTAATCTATTAGTTTAGGTGCATTGTGTGTTTTAAACATGTCTGTCTGTTTGAATCATACTGGGCCATTTTAATGTTTATTTGAAGAAAACATCACCTGAATGAATGGACTAACTCTTGAATAGTTAAAAGGAAAAGTGTTTGTCACTACAGAACATCAGACTGGTGTTAGTTAAAAGGAAAAGTGTTTGTCACTACAGAACATCAGACTGGTGTTCGTTAAAAGGAAAAGTGTTTGTCACTACAGAACATCAGACTGGTGTTAGTTAAAAGGAAAAGTGTTTGTCACTACAGAACATCAGACTGGTGTCAGTTAAAAGGAAAAGTGTTTGTCACTACAGAACATCAGACTGGTGTTAGTTAAAAGGAAAAGTGTTTTTTTGCTTCCCAAACAGCACCCTAAGGCCTGCGTAGGGCCCTGGTCCACCATAGTGCTGTACGTAGGGAATACGTCTCCATTTGGGACTCTGGCTTTGTCACTACATGAGATTGGTTGTAGACGCTACTACCGTATGCAAAGTTTCTTTAAACGACCAACAGAGAATGAGATCTATGGTTTGTTTGTTATTCTGTTATGTGAACTATGCGATGCAGACCAATTTACATGACTTTGTCACATAGTAGGACACTACCCATTGTCAATGGGGTTTGTATACGTACTCAAACCAACCAGTCCGTTAGATTGTTTTCTCTGTTGTTTCAACATGTATGAAAAATGAAATTAAACGTTTTATTCTCTTTTTAAATCCTTTTGTTTTCTTTATTTGCACATGATAGGATAATTCATGGCTTATTGTTATACAGGTAGACGGTTAAACAATATATGGCATGTTGGTGCATTCTAATGAAGCAATAAGGCCAGAGGAGGTGTGGTATATCGCTAAGGGCTGATCTTAAGCACGATGCAACGCGGAGTGCTTGGATACCGCCCTTGGCCGTGGTATATTGGCCATATACCACAAACCCCCGATGTGCCTTATTGCTATTATAAACGGGTTACCAATGTAATTAGAGCAGTAAAAATAAATGTTTTGTCATACCTGTGGTATACGGTCTGATATACCACAGCTGTCAGCCAGTCAGCATTCAGGGCTCCAACCACCTAGTTTATAATAACAGGTCTCTCAGGTCTCAACATGACCCTTATTGTTAGGAAACTCACCAACAAACATGTTTTACCTTTATTTAACTAGGCAAGTCAGAGAGAACAAATTCTTATTTTCAATGACAGCCTAGGAACAGTGGCCTTGTTCAGGGGTAGAACGACAGATTTATCTTGTCAGCTCGAGGATTTGATCTTGCAACCTTTTGGTTACTAGTATAACGCTCCAACCACTAGGCTACCTGCCACCCCTTCGGTATTTAAATACCAGCAAACCCTCTGGGCTGGCTATCCCCAGAAATGTTATGGAGAAGTTCGAAACTGACCCGAAAGCACTTAATTGGGACAATACTCTGCAACTACATAAGACAAATCAGTGTTTTGATTAAATTATATCCGCTACTAGACAAGTTGTAGACAAGTTTCTCAAAAAACTAAGCACAAGTCAAAGAAAAAACAGTTACCAAGGCTAGACATTTCTCTTTTACAACTCATGAAACATCGAAATGCGGCATTAAAAACGTTCCTAAAAAGTCGCAGGAGTACTGATATAAGGGACTAAAAAGGACTGCGTGCTGCAACAGCAAAACGTTGGGACTGTTTTAACAGACGTCAAATGAAATAGTGCAGTAATATGGAAACAAATTAAAAACCTGATAAATCCACAAGTAAAAACAAAAAGTGACTGTTGTAAAAGTGATGGGGGGAGTGTTTGATCAAGGACAGATTGCAAATTAATTTAACAACTTTTTTTGCCATGAAGTTTGCTCATCCTCCAAATCCCACCAGTGGCAATGATGTAAATAAATCTGACTTTATTGAACTCAGAGGTGTGTTAAACAGAGTGAGAGTCCTCAGAAATCTGAAAACCACCTACTCTAAAGACATATTCAATCTGAAAACCACCTACTCTAAAGACATATTCAATCTGAAAACCACCTACTCTAAAGACATATTCAATCTGAAAACCACCTACTCTAAAGACATATTCAATCTGAAAACCACCTACTCTAAAGACATATTCAATTTCAACACTGCATTCATTAAGAGGTATAGTGATAACCTGGCAAAACCAGTCCACCCACCTGATAAATATCTCCATTAACAGTGGGCCTGGATAATTGCTCTAGTCACACCTATCTTCAAGTCAGTATTCTGAACTGAGAAGTACCTACAGACTAGTCAGTATTCTGCCTGTCCTATCGAAAGTGTTGGAGAAAGTCCAAGCAGAACAGCTCATGTCATATCTGGATGAGCATCAGTATTGCACCGGGAACAATTTTTAGATTCAGACCAAAATACTCCACTGAAACAGCAAACTGTTCTCCTGGAGAACATCAAGAAATCATTGGATGAGGGAAATGTGGTCGGAGCAGTCTTCCTTGACCTGATAAAAGGCCTTTGACACAGCTGGTTTGGTTCATATTCTTACACGCAATGGTGTTCTCTCACACGTCCTACTGTAAAACATTCTGGTCCCAGGCCAGACATACGGTGCAGAGACCCTTAGAATCACTGTATAACCGTGCACTGAAAATCCTGGACCAAAAGCACTTACGGTACCATCGCTGTTACATCCTGAAAAAGTATAATGTCCTGAGCTTTGAACACTTCAATCACATTTGCTAATGTGAAGCTTGTCTTTAAATGTCACGATGGTCTATCCCCCTGACCAAGCACATGCAAAAGCTGGAATGACCTGGAATGTCCACCAGGGGGTGCTGAGGAAACTGCAGGGTCCCTCTATATAACACTTCTATAGGCCAGTCTTCCTTCTACAGAGGAGAACATGCATGGAACACTAGCAGAAAAAAGGAGGATACCTAGTCAGTTGTCCAACTGAATGTATTTAACTGAAATGTGTCTTCCGCATTTAACCCAACCCCTCTGAATCAGAGAGGTGCTGTGGGGGGGGGGGGGGGCTGCCTTAATCGACATCCACGTCTTCAGCGCCTGGGGAACAGTGGGTTTACTGCCTTGCTCAGGGGCAGAACAACAGATTTTTACCTTGTCAGCTCAGGGATTCAATCCAGCAACCTTCTGGTTACTGGCCCAACGCTCTAACCACTAGGCTACACAAACTGCCGTAAAATGTCAATACATTCGAAAGAAACGTCAAAAACGGGTTGCTACAGGGGCCGACATTGCAATCATGTATGAACTGCTCCCATTAAGACAGTTGGACATCCAAGTTGTAAGTATTAGAGGTATATAGTGTAAGTATGAGCAGGAAAACAGACTGCTTTGTCTTTTCCCATGTCTGTATCGACACTAGGGAGCAGTGTTATCAAGGAAGTGGACCATTGGGTGATGTTACACAGGATTAAAAATTCATTCCCAACGGGAGATGGGTGTCGTTATAGAAAATTATAATCTGGGATTTCATTTCTGGTGAATTTTGAAAGGTTGGCTAAGTTTAGCATAATCCAACTAAAGTTGTAGATATTGTCTTTATACAGAATTTAACTCATTCCATTAGAGAGACTTCACCAATGCTGAAGAAAACGTTTATTAAAAAAAGTTAGATACAATATTGCTTCATAATTGCTATATTAAAAAGAAATGGTGTTCGTTTAGGGGCGCTATTTAATCTGACCTGGGGCTGTACTCCCTGTTAACCCACGACTGCGTGGCCACGCACGACTCCAACGCCTTAATAAAATTTGCCGACAACGGTGGTAGGCCTGATCACCGGCAACGATGAGACAGCCTATAGGGAGGAGGTCAGAGAACTGGCAGTGTGGTGCCAGGACAACAACCTCTCCCTCAACGTCAGCAAGACAAAGGAGCTGATCGTGGACTACAGGAAAAGGAGGGCCGAGCACGCCTCCATTCACATCGATGGGGCTGTAGTGCAGCGGGTCGAGAGAACGTGTATATTACCCTACCTACATGTATATTACCCTACCTACATGTATATTACCCCTACCTACATGTATATTACCCTACCTACATGTATATTACCCTACCTACATGTATATTACCCTACCTACATGTATATTAACCTACCTACATGTATATTACCCTACCTACATGTATATTACTCTACCTACATGTATATTACCCTACCTACATGTATATTACCCTACCTACATGTATATTACCCTACCTACATGTATATTACCCTACCTACATGTATATTACCCTACCTACATGTATATTACCCCTACCTACATGTATATTACCCTACCTACATGTATATTACCCCTACCTACATGTATATTACTCTACCTACATGTATATTACCCTACCTACATGTATATTACCCTACCTACATGTATATTACCCTACCTACATGTATATTACCCTACCTACATGTATATTACCCCTACCTACATGTATATTACCCTACCTACATGTATATTACCCCTACCTACATGTATATTACCCTACCTACATGTATATTACCCTACCTACATATATATTACCCCTACCTACATGTATATTACCCTACCTACATGTATATTACCCCTACCTACATGTATATTACCCTACCTACATATATATTACCCCTACCTACATGAATATTACCCTACCTACATGTACATATTACCCTACCTACATGTATATTATCCTACCTACATGTATATTACCCTACCTACATGTATATTACCCCTACCTACATGTATATTACCCCTACCTACATGTATATTACCCTACCTACATGTATATTACCCCTACCTACATGTATATTACCTCTACCTACATGTATATTACCCCTACCTACATATATATTACCCCTACCTACATGTATATTATCCTACCTACATGTATATTACCCCTACCTACATGTATATTACCCCTACCTACATGTATATTACCCTACCTACATGTATATTACTCTACCTACATGTATATTACCCTACCTACATGTATATTACCCTACCTACATGTATATTACCCTACCTACATGTATATTACCCTACCTACACGTATATTACCCTACCTACATGTACATATTACCCCTACCTACATGTATATTACCCTACCTACATGTATATTACCCCTACCTACATGTATATTACCCTACCTACATGTATATTACCCTACCTACATGTATATTACCCTACCTACATGTATATTACCCCTACCTACATATATATTACCCCTACCTACATATATATTACCCCTACCTACATGTATATTACCCCTACCTACATGTATATTACCCCTACCTACATGTATATTACCCCTACCTACATATATATTACCCCTACCTACATGTATATTACCCTACCTACATGTATATTACCCCTACCTACATGTATATTACCCCTACCTACATGTATATTACCCTACCTACATGTATATTACCCTACCTATATGTATATTACCCCTACCTACATGTATATTACCCTACCTACATGTATATTACCCTACCTACATGTATATTACCCCTACCTACATGTATATTACCCTACCTACATGTATATTACCCTACCTACATGTATATTACCCTACCTACATGTATATTACCCCTACCTACATGTATATTACCCTACCTACATGTATATTACCCCTACCTACATGTATATTACCCCTACCTACATGTATATTACCCCTACCTACATGTATATTACCCTACCTACATGTATATTACCCTACCTACATGTATATTACCCTACCTACATGTATATTACCCTACCTACATGTATATTACCCTACCTACATGTATATTACCCCTACCTACATGTATATTACCCTACCTACATGTATATTACCCTACCTACATGTATATTACCCCTACCTACATGTATATTACCCTACCTACATGTATATTACCCTACCTACATGTATATTACCCTACCTACATGTATATTACCCCTACCTACATGTATATTACCCTACCTACATGTATATTACCCTACCTACATGTATATTACCCTACCTACATGTATATTACCCCTACCTACATGTATATTACCTCGACTAACCTGTACCTTTGCACATTGACTTGGTATCTGTGCTACTTGTATAGAGTCTCGTGATTGTTACTTTATTGTGTTAATTTTTTCCTTTAGTTTATTTAGTAAATGTTTCTTACTTACTTTTTTAAAACTCTGTATTGTTGGTTAAGGGCTCGTAAAAACATTTCACGGTAAGATCTACACCTGTTGTATTCGGCACGTGACAAATACAATTCGATTTGATTTGATTGTATTGTTGAAGTGTTACTGACAGTGTGTTATTGACAGTATAGAACCAGGTATAAACAAGGCTTAATGACAGTATAGAACCAGGTATAAACAAGGCTTAATGACAGTATAGAACCAGGTATAAACAAGGCTTAATGACAGGATAGAACCGGGTATAAACAAGGCTTAATGACAGTATAGAACCGGGTATAAACAAGGCTTAATGACAGGATAGAACCAGGTATAAACAAGGCTTAATGACAGTATAGAACCAGGTATAAACAAGGCTTAATGACAGTATAGAACCAGGTATAAACAAGGCTTAATGACAGTATAGAACCAGGTATAAACAAGGCTTAATGACAGTATAGAACCGGGTATAAACAAGGCTTAATGACAGGATAGAACCAGGTATAAACAAGGCTTAATGACAGTATAGAACCAGGTATAAACAAGGCTTAATGACAGTATAGAACCAGGTATAAACAAGGCTTTAGAGGGATCATCTAATGACAGTATAGAACCAGGTATAAACAAGGCTTAATGACAGTATAGAACAAGGTAAAACAGGGCTTTAGAGGGATAATCTAATGACAGTATAGAACCAGGTATAAACAAGGCTTACTGACAGTATAGAACCAGGTATAAACAAGGCTTAATGACAGTATAGAACCAGGTATAAACAAGGCGTAATGACAGGATAGAACCGGGTATAAACAAGGCTTAATGACAGTATAGAACCGGGTATAAACAAGGCTTAATGACAGGATAGAACCGGGTATAAACAAGGCTTAATGACAGTATAGAACCGGGTATAAACAAGGCTTAATAACAGGATAGAACAGGGTATAAACAAGGCTTAATGACAGGATAGAACCGGGTATAAACAAGGTTTAATGACAGTATAGGACCGGGTATAAACAAGGCTTAATGACAGTATAGAACCAGGTATAAACAAGGCTTTAGAGGGATCATCTAATGACAGTATAGAACCAGGTATAAACAAGGCTTAATGACAGTATAGAACCAGGTAAAACAGGGCTTTAGAGGGATCATCTAATGACAGTATAGAACCAGGTATAAACAAGGCTTAATGACAGTATAGAACCAGGTAAAACAAGGCTTTAGAGGGATCATCAAATGACAGTATAGAACCAGGTATAAACAAGGCTTAATGACAGTATAGATCCAGGTATAAACAAGGCTTAATGACAGTATAGAACCAGGTAAAACAGGGCTTTAGAGGGATCATCTAATGACATTATAGGACCAGGTATAAACAGGGCAAATGTACAAATGTATAATCACTGCATTCGCATAGGCTTGAGGAAGTTTCCATATACCAATCATATTCTTTCAAACCCATAAAGGGAAGTGTACACTTTTTATTTATTTTATTTTATTTCACCTTTATTTAACCAGGTAGGCAAGTTGAGAACAAGTTCTCATTTACAATTGTGACCTGGCCAAGATAAAGCAAAGCAGTTCGACAACATACAAAAACACAGAGTTACACATGGAGTAAAACAACATACAATCAATGATGCAGTAGAAAAAAATAAGACTATAGACAATGTGAGCAAATGATGTGAGAATAATGGAGGTAAAGGCAAAAAAAATGCCATGGTGGCAAAGTAAATAAAGTATGGCAAGAAAAACACTGGAATGGTAGATTTGTAGTTTGAAGAAAGTTAAAAGTTAAAATATAAATAATATGGTGCAAAGGAGCAAAATAAATAAAATAAATAAATACAGTAGGGGAAAAGGTAGTAGTTTGGGCTAAATTAAAGATGGGCTATGTACAGGTGCAGAGATCTGTGAGCTGCTCTGACAGCTGGTGCTTAAAGCTAGTGAGGGAGATAAGTGTTTCCAGTTTTAGAGATTTTTGTAGTTCGTTCCAGTCATTGGCAGCTGAGAACTGGAAGGAGAGACGACCAAAGGAGGAGTTGGCTTTAGGGGTGACCAGAGAGATATACCTGCTGGAGCGCATGCTACAGGTGGGTGCTGCTATGGTGACCAGTGAGCGGAGATAAGGGGGGACTTTACCTAGCAGGGTCTTGTAGATGACCTGGAGCCAATGTGTTTGGTGACGATTATGAAGTGAAGGCCAGCCAACGAGAGCATACAGGTCGCAGTGGTGGGTTGTATATGGGGCTTTGGTGACAAAACGGATGGCACTGTGATAGACTGCATCCAGCTTGTTGAGTAGGGTATTGGAGGCTATTTTGTAAATGACATCGCCGAAGTCGAGGATTGGTAGGATGGTCAATTTTACGAGGGTATGTTTGGCAGCATGAGTGAAGGATGCTTTGTTGCGAAATAAGAAGCCAATTCTAGATTTCACTTTGGATTGGAGATGATTGATGTGAGTCTGGAAGGAGAGTTTACAGTCTAACCAGACACCTAGGTATTTGTAGTTGTCCACAAATTCTAAGTTAGAACCGTCCAGAGAAGTTATGCTGGATGGGCGGGCAGGTGCAGGCAGCAATCGGTTGAAGAGCATGCATTTAGTTTTACTTGTGTTTAGGAGCAGTTGGAGACCACGGAAGGAGAGTTGAATGGCATTGAAGCTCGTCTGGAGGGTTGTTAACACAGTGTCCAAAGAAGGGCCAGAAGTATACAGAATGGTGTCGTCTGCGTAGAGGTGGATCAGAGATTCACCAGCAGCAAGAGCGACATCATTTATGTATACAGAGAAAAGAGTTGGCCCAAGAATTGAACCCTGTGGTACCCCCATAGAGACTGCCAGAGGTCCAGACAGTAGGCCCTCCGATTTGACACACTGAACTCTGTCAGAGAAGTAGTTGGTGAACCAGGCGACGCAATCGTTTGAGAAACCAAGGCTACTAAGTCTGCCGATGAGGATGTGGTGATTAACAGAGTCAAAAGCTTTGGCCAGGTCAATGAATACGGCAGCACAGTAATGTTTCTTATCGATGGCGGTTACGATGTCGTTTAGGACCTTGAGCGTGGCTGAGGTGCACCCATGACCAGCTCTGAAACCAGATTGCATAGCGGAGAGGGTGCGGTGGGATTCAAAATAGTCGGTAATCTGTTTGTTGACTTGGCTTTCGAAGACCTTAGAAAGGCAGGGTAGGATGGATATAGGTCTGTAGCAATTTGGGTCAAGAGTGTCACCTCCTTTGAAGAGGGGGATGACAGCAGCTTCTTTCCAATCTATGGGAATCTCAGACGACACGAAAGAGAGGTTGAACAGGCTAGTAATAGGGGTTGCAATAATTTCGGCAGATAATTTTAGAAAGAAAGGATCCAGATTGTCAAGCCCAGCTGATTTGTAGGAGTCCAGATTTTGCAGCTCTTTCAGAACATCAGCTGAATGGATTTGGGAGAAGGAGAAATGGGGGAGGCTTGGGCGAGTAGCTGTGGGGGGTGCAGTGCTGTTGAATGCAGTAGGGGTAGTTAGGTGGAAAGCATGGCCAGCCGTAGAAAAATGCTTATTGAAATTCTCAATTATAGTGGGCTTATCGGTGGTGACAGAGTTTCCTATCCTCAGTGCAGTGGGCAGTTGGGAGGAGGTGTTCTTATTCTCCATGGACTTTACAATGTCCCAGAACTTTTTAGAGTTGGAGTTGCACGAAGCAAATTTCTGTTTGAAAAAGCTAGCCTTGGCGTTTCTAACTGCCTGTGTGTATTGGTTTCTAACTTCCCTAAAAAGTTGCATATCGCGGGGGCAGTTCGATGCTAATGCAGAACGCCACAGGATATTTTTGTGTTGGTTAAGGGCAGTCAGGTCTGGGGAGAACCAAGGGCTATATCTGTCCCTGGTTCTAAATTTCTTGAAAGGGGCATGCTTATTTAAGATGGAGAGGAAGGCATTTTTTAAAAATAACCAGGCATCCTCTACTGACGGGATGAGGTCAATATCCTTCCAGGATACCAGGGCCAGGTCGATTAGAAAGGCTTGCTCGTTGAAATGTTTCAGGGAGCGTTTGACAGTGATGAGTGGAGGTCGTTTGACCGCTGACCCATTACGGGTGCAGGCAATGAGGCAGTGATCGCTGAGATCTTGGTTGAAAACAGCAGAGGTGTAATTAGAGGGCACATTGGTTAGGATGATATCTATGAGGGTGCCAGTGTTTGCGGCTTTGGGGTTGTACCTGGTGGGTTCATTAATAATTTGTGTGAGATTGAGGGCATCAAGCTTGGATTGTAGAATGGCTGGGGTGTTAAGCATGTCCCAGTTTAGGTCGCCTAGTAGCACGAGCTCTGAAGATAGATGAGGGGCAATCAGTTCACATATGGTGTCCAGAGCACAGCTAGGGGCCGAGGGGGGTCTATAGCAGGCGGCAACGGTGAGAGACTTGTTTTTGGAGAGGTGGATTTTTAAAAGTAGAAGTTCAAATTGTTTGGGTACAGACCTGGATAGCAGGACAGAACTCTGCAAGCTATCTCTGCAGTAGATTGCAACACCGCCCCCTTTGGTCGTTCTATCTTGTCTGAAAACGTTGTAGTTAGGGATGAAGATTTCACAGTTTTTGGTGGACTTCCTAAGCCAAGATTCAGACACAGCTAGGACATCCGGGTTGGCAGAGTGTGCTAAAGCAGTGAATAAAACAAACTTAGGGAGGAGGCTTCTAATGTTAACATGCATGAAACCAAGGCTATTACGGTTACAGAAGTCATCAAAAGAGAGCGCCTGGGGAGTAGGTGTGGAGCCAGGCACTGCAGGGCCTGGATTCACCTCTACATCCCCAGCGGAGCAGAGAAGAATAAGTATGAGGGTACGGCTAAAAGCTATAAGAATTGGTCGTCTGTGACGTCCAGAATAGAGAGAAAAAGGAGCAGGTATCTGGGGGCGATAAAATAGCTTCAAGGTATAATGTACAGACAAAGGTATGGTGGGATGTGAGTACGGAGGAGGTAAACCTAGGCATTTAGTGATTATGAGAGAGATATTGTCTCTAGAAACATCATTGAAACCAGAAGATGTCATAGCATGTGTGGGTGGAGGAACTGAGAGGTTGGATAAGGTATAATGAGCAGGGCTAGAGGCTCTACAGTGAAATAAGCCAATAAACACTAACCAGAACAGCAATGGACAAGGCATATTGACATTAAGGAGAGGCATGCTTAGCCGAGTGATCAGAGGGTCCAGTGAGGTTCAGACAGCTAGCCGGGCCATAGGTAGCAAGCTGGTGGAAGATGGGAGGGAGGTCTGTTTTTAGCCGCCTCGTGCGTTTCCGTCTGTGGGTTAGTGGGGTTCCGTGTGGAAGGGGGGACCTGTCCAAGTTGGCAAAATAGTTAGTTATAGTGGCCCAAGAAAAGTGTCCGATAGACCTATTCAGATCGCAGCCGAAAAGACAGCTAACGATTAGCTGGCCGCAGATGGGCGATCAGGTTACGTCGCGACGGAGGGGCCAGTTGGACAACTCCCTCGGGCAGATAACGTCGGTGATCCAGTCGTGAAGACCCAATGGGGCTCCGCATCGGCAGTAAAACGGGTCAGGATAGGTGAGTTGTAGCCCAGGAGACACTTCAGCTGGCTAGCTCAGGAATAGCCCACGAGTGGCTGACGGAACTCTTCAGCTGGCTAGCTAGCTAGCTCCGTAATAGTGTGTGTTAATTCCGTGACCGACGTTGCCAATAGTCACTCAGGTAGCAGCTAGTTAGCTGCAAGATCCAGGTGTAAATGTCCAGAGCCTGCGGTAGAAATCGAGGAAAGGAGAGAGAATAGGTCCGATATGCTCTGGTCTGAGTCGCGCTGTACAAAAACTGGCGATAGCTTTTCGAGCTAATGGATAGCTGAGGACAGCTAACCGTAGCTAGCTGAACTTCAACGTTAGCCAGTGAAAATGGCTAACCTCTGGCTAGCTTCTGTCGTGGAATTCAGATGAGGTAAATAATACTTTCTTTTTTTTTTAAATTGATGAGGCGGGTTGCAGGAGAGTGCTTTGAGGTTGAGTATTTAGAATTAAAAAAAAAAAATTGTAAAAAGATAAGTGAAGAAAAAATATGTAAATATATATATATATACACGGGACACGACAGGACGTCTGAACTGCTACGCCATCTTGGATTATATAGGAGGGAACTTTGAGGGAACACACAGATGTTACCAGACTTTACTGTGACACTGAACACACAGATATTACCTGACTTTATTGTGACTCTGTGGCCCTGAACACACAGATATTACTAAACATTACTGTGACTCTGTGGCCCTGAACACACAGATGTTACCAGACTTTACTGTGACTCTGAACACACAGATATTACTAAACATTACTGTGACTCTGTGGCCCTGAACACACAGATATTACTAAACATTACTGTGACTCTGTGGCCCTGAACACACAGATATTACTAAACATTACTGTGACTCTGTGGCCCTGAACACACAGATATTACTAAACATTACTGTGACTCTGTGGCCCTGAACACACAGATATTACTAAACATTACTGTGACTCTGTGGCCCTGAACATATACAGATATTACTAAACATTACTGTGACTCTGTGGCCCTGAACACGCAGATATTACTAAACATTACTGTGACTCTGTGACTCTGTGGCCCTGAACACACATATATTACTAAACATTACTGTGACTCTGCGGCCCTGAACA
>NC_042972.1:7842891-7862891 GCF_901001165.1 Salmo trutta | reverse complement strand
TCGCTGTCTGTCTTGTCAGCTCTCAGGGCCATCTGATCCTCTCTCTCCTCTGGGAGATGGGACGGGGAAACCTGGGAGAGCCTTGATTTCAGGCACCAAGGGGTTTATTGGATTGCATTTAACGCTTAGAGAGAGAGAGAGACGGATGACAGAAGGGGACAGGTGGTAGAAAGAGAGGGATGAAGGAGGAAGACGATAGGAAAAGAGTAAAGGGAGAAGGAGAGAGAGAGAACTAGAGATAGAAAGAGAGAAAACAGGAGACGGCATAACAACCTCCACATCCAACTCCCTACAGAGGAGAGATATTCACTATGTAGTGTGGAGATGGACTACAGTTGATCCAGTTAGTCCAACCTCGAGTAGTAGATGAATTGTGAAACTATTTGAAGTCTTTTCTGTTTGTTTCCGTAGCACTGTTTTGTGTCAAGGGGTTCAATTCTCGCTGGGGTTAACCTATAAGTGAACATGTATTTGCACATGACCCTATGTTGCTTTATATAAACGTGTCTGCTGTATTATTATTATAATTATAATTATTATAATTATAATTATTATTACTATTTGAAGTATTTTGATAGACTTGAAAGCTCTTGAAAAAATGTTGCCAGTCTCATGAGCTCATGAAAAATAAGTTTTGTGTTACTTTTATCCAGGACATTGGATCTATTAACACAAAACTTCAAAGTCTGTAATAATCAATAATCTAACAACATGTTCTCTTTTCACAATCATTAACTGTTATAATAGTTTAATTTTTTTTTAATGTCATACAGCAGCATTAATATTCTATATAGTGTTGGCAGTCAGTCTCATCCTGTCCAGTCCGACTGAGACGTCCGTTAGTAGTGATCCAAGGTCAGAGTAATAAACACATGCCAGATGGGCTCCCCTGGTTTTAACATCCTGTCTTCGGTTCTCCTCTGAATCTCAGCCAAACCCAACTCTATAGATTACTGTTAACAAGAGATGTGTTTATGGTTCTGGAAGCCAAGGATCAACGATGGAATATATTTTGTAAAATATATCTAAAAATACAAGATCTAGCCTGTGTTATTTATTACAAGGCTGTAGGCTAGGTTCTAAATTACAGTACAGGTTCTAAATTACAGTACAGACTAAATTAAAATACACACACACAGTCGCACACACACACGCACGCACACACACAAACGCACAAGCACACACGCACACACACACACACACACACACACACACACACACACACACACACACACACACACACACACACACACACACACACACACACACACACAAACACAAGCACAATACAGACACACACACACAGTCGCGCAAACACACACACACACACACACACCATATGGTTTAACACCATAGTGCAATCCAAGCTCATCACTATCTTCAAGACCCTGGGACTGAACAGCTCCCTCTGCAACTGGATCCTGGACTTCCTGACGGGCCAGCCCCAGGTGGTAAGGGTAAGCAACAACACATGCGCCACACTGATCCTTAACACAGGGGCCCCTCAGGGGTGTGCTTAATCCCCTCCTGTATTCCTTGTTCACCCACGACTGCGTGGCCAAGCACGACTCCAACACCATCATTAAGTTTACTGACGACACAACAGCGGTAGGCCTGATCATCGACAATGTTGAGACAGCCTATAGGGAGGAGGTCAGAGACCTAGCAGTGCGGTGCCAGGACAACAAATAAAATAAAACACATTTTATTTGTCACATGTGGCGAATATAAAAGGTGTAGACTTTACCGTGAATTGCTTCCTTACAAGCCCTTAACCAACAATGCAGTTCAAGAAATAGAGTTAATAAAATATTTACTAAATAAACTCAAGTAAAAAAATCTAATCAATCAAAAAGTAACACAGTACATTTACAGAACAATAACGAGGCTCTATACAGGGTGTTACGGTACAGAGTCAATGTGGAGGCTATATACAGGGGGTACCGGTACAGAGTCAATGTGGAGGCTATATACAGGGGGTACCGGTACAGAGTCAATGTGGAGGCTATATACAGGGTATTACGGTACAGAGTCAATGTGGAGGCTATATACAGGGGGTACCGGTACAGAGTCAATGTGGAGGCTATATACAGGGGGTACCGGTACAGAGTCAATGTGGAGGCTATATACAGGGTATTACGGTACAGAGTCATGTGGAGGCTATATACAGGGGGTACCGGTACAGAGTCAATGTGGAGGCTATATACAGGGTGTTACGGTACAGAGTCAATGTGGAGACTATATACAGGGTGTACCGGTATAGAGTCAATATGGAGACTATATACAGGGGGTACCGGTACAGAGTCAATGTGGAGGCTATATACAGGGGGTACCGGTACAGAGTCAATGTGGTGGCTATATACAGGGGGTACAGGTACAGAGTCAATGTGGAGACTATATACAGGGTGTACCGGTATAGAGTCAATATGGAGACAATATACAGGGGGTACCGGTACAGAGTCAATGTGGAGGCTATATACAGGGGGTACCGGTACAGAGTCAATGTGGTGGCTATATACAGGGGGTACCGGTACAGAGTCAATGTGGAGGCTATATACAGGGGGTACCGGTACAGAGTCAATGTGGAGGCTATATACAGGGGGTACTGGTACCATGTGAATGTGGAGGCTATATACAGGGGGTACCGGTACAGAGTCAATGTGGAGGCTATATACAGGGGGTACTGGTACCGAGTCAATGTGGAGGCTATATACAGGGGGTACCGGTACCGAGTCAATGTGGAGGCTATATACAGGGGGTACCGGTACAGAGTCAATGTGGAGGCTATATACAGGGGGTACTGGTACCGAGTCAATGTGGAGGCTATATACAGGGGGGTACCGGTACCGAGTCAATGTGGAGGCTATATACAGGGGGTACCGGTACAGAGTCAATGTGGAGGCTATATACAGGGGGTACCGGTACCGAATCAATGTGGAGGCTATATACAGGGTGTACTGGCACCGAGCAAATGTGGAGCCTATATACAGGGGGTTCCAGTACCGAGTCAATATGCAGGGGTACAGGTTAATCGAGGTAATTTGTAAAGTGACTATGCATAGATAATAAACAGCGTGTACCAGTAATGTAGGAAAAAAGGGGGGGGGGGGGCAATGTAAATAGTATGGGTGGCCATTTAATTAATTGTTCAACAGTCTTATGTTATGGCTTGGGGGTAGAAGCTTCTAAGGTGCCTTTTGGTCCTAGACTTGGCGCTCAGGTACCTCTTGCCATGCAGTAGCAGAGAGAACAGTCTATGACTTGGGTATCTGGAGTCTAGAATTTTTGGGGGTCTTTCCTCTGACACCGCCTGGTATATAGGTCCTGGATGTCAGAAAGCTTGGCCCCAGTGATGTACTGGGCCGTTCACACTACCCTCTGTAGCGCCTTCCAGTCAGATGCAGAGCAGTTGCCATACCAGGCAGTAATGCAACCAGTCAGGATGGTGCAGCTGTAGAAGGTTTTGAGGATCTGGGGACCCATGCCAAATCTTTTCAGTATCCTGAGGAGGAAAAGGTGTTGTCGTGCCCTCTTCACGACTGTCTTGGTGTGTTTGCACCATGATAGTTTGTTGGTGATGTGGACACCAAGGCTCTTGAAACTCTCGACCCGCTCCACTACAGCCCTGTCAATGTTAATGGGGGCCTGTTCGGCCCTTCTTTTCCTATAGTCCACGATCAGCTCCTTTGTCTTGCTCACACTGAGTGAGAGGTTGTTGTCCTGGCACCACACTGCCAGATGTCTGACTTCCTCCCTATAGGCTGTCTCGTCATAGTCAGTGATCAGGCCTACCACTGTTGTGTCGTCAGCAAACTTAATGATGTTGTTGGAGTCGTGCCTGGCCACGCAGTCGTGAGTGAACAGGGAGTACAGGAGGGGACTAAGCACGCACCCCTGATAGGCCCCAGTATTGAGTAATATAATAACACAGCGTGGCAGATGTGTTATTGCCTACCCTTACCACCTGGGGGCGGCCTGTTAGGAAGTCCAGGGGCCTCATTTATAAAAATGTTCTTAGATTTATACTTGAACTTAGTCGTAAGATCATTTTCGACGGTGTGCTTACGTTCGATTCA
This sequence comes from Salmo trutta, assembly GCF_901001165.1. Classification (NCBI taxonomy): domain Eukaryota; kingdom Metazoa; phylum Chordata; class Actinopteri; order Salmoniformes; family Salmonidae; genus Salmo; species Salmo trutta. Next base: position 7,858,815 of record NC_042972.1, on the reverse strand, counting down.
TAAACGATACTGAGCATAAATAACCTTGCATACGCAGGTTCTAAGAAGCCCATTTGTAACTTACGCACCTGTGATCTATAAATCTCTAATTAACTTAAAATTGATGGCACCTGAACGTGCCTTACAATCAGAGATTTCCCCTCATTAAAATGCTAATCAATTTCTAACATTTTTGACATGCGTTTTTCTGGATGTTTTTGTTGTTATTCTGTCTCTCACTGTTGAACTCAACCTACCATTAAAATTATAGACTGATCATTTCTTTGTCAGTGGGCAAAAGTACAAAATCAGCAGGGGATCAAATACTTTTTTCCCTCACTGTAGCTACGTGGTTCTATTCTTAAGTCATATTTAAGGTCAAAATTGATCGTAAGTCCGTTTTATAAATGAGGCCCCATGATCCAGTTGCAGAGGGAGGTATTTCGTCCCAGAGTCCTTAGCTTAGTGATGCGAATGTGGGCACTATGGTGTTGAACGCTGAGCTGTAGTCAATGAACAGCATTCTCACATAGGTGTTCCTTTTGAGCTGATCGCGGACTACAGGAAACAGAGGGCCGAGCACGCCCCCTTCCACATCGACCGGGGCTGTAATGGAGCGGGTCGAGAGTTTCAAGTTCCACGGTGTCCACATCACTATGGAATTAACATGGTCCACCCAGACCAACACTGTAATGAAGAAGGCACGACAATGCCTCTTCCTTCTCAGTAACTGAAAAGATTTGACATGGGCCTTCAGATCCTCAATAATTTCTACAGCTGCAACATTGAGAGAATCTTGAGTGGGTGCATCACTGCTTGTTATAGCAAATACTTGGCATCCGACCGCAAGGCGCTACAGATGATAATGCGTACAGCCCAGTACATCACTGGGGCCAAGCTTCCTGCCTACCAGGACCTATACACCATCCAGAACCTATATACCAGGCGGTGTCAGAGGACGGCCCTAAAAATTGTGAAAGACTCCAGCCACCCAAGTCATAGACTATTCTCTCCGCTACCACACGGCAAGCGGCACCAACGCACCCCGTCTGGAACCAACATGACCCTGAACAGCTTCTATCCCCAAGCCATTAGACTGCTAAATAGTTAAACAGTTCACCAAATGGCGACTATCTGCATTGACCCCCCTTTGCACTAACCCTGTTGACTCATCACATACGCTGCTGCTACTATTTATTATATATCCTGTTGCCTAGTGACTCTACCCCTACCTATATATACATACAGTATCTACCTCAATTACCTTGTTCACTTGTACATCGACTCGGTACTGGTACCCCGTGTATATAGCCATGTTATCGTTACTAATTGTGTATTTATTAGTCTAAAGTGAGTTTATTCATAGCCTGCTTCCAGCTCTGTGCTTTCATCTCTGTGTTGTAAAATGAGTTTATTCATAGCCTGCTTCCAGCTCTGTGCTTTCATCTCTGTGTTGTAAAGTGAGTTTATTCATAGCCTTCTTTCAGCCTGCTTCCAGCTCTGTGCTTTCATCTCTGTGTTGTAAAGTGAGTTTATTCATAGCCTTCTCTCAGCCTGCTTCCAGCTCTGTGCTTTCATCTCTGTGTTGTAAAGTGAGTTTATTCATAGCCTTCTTTCAGCCTGCTTCCAGCTCTGTGCTTTCATCTCTGTGTTGTAAAGTGAGTTTATTCATAGCCTTCTGTCATCTCTGTGTTGTAACTTCATTTCAAATGACACCCTATTCCCTATATACACTCTTGGAAAAAAGGGTTCCAAAAAGGTTATTTGGCTGTCCCCATAGAACCCTTTTTGGTTCCAGGTAGAACCCTTTTGGGTTCCATGTATAACCCTCTGTGTAAAGGGTTCTACATGGAACCAAAAGTGTTCCTTCTGGAACCAAAAAGGGTTTTTCAAAGGGTTCTCCTATGGGGACAGCCTTAAGAACCCTTTTAGGTTCTAGATAGCACCTTTATTTCTTAGAGTGTAGTGCACTACTTTTGACCAGAGTCATTTGGGCCCTGGTTAATAGTAGTGCACTACTTTTGACCAGAGTCATTTGGGCCCTGGTTGATAGTAGTGCACTACTTTTGACCAGAGTCATATGGGCCCTGGTTAATAGTAGTGCACTACTTTTGACCAGAGTCATATGGGCCCTGGTTAATAGTAGTGCACTACTTTTGACCAGAGTCATTTGGGCCCTGGTTAATAGTAGTGCACTACTTTTGACCAGAGTCATATGGGCCCTGGTTAATAGTAGTGCACTACTTTTGACCAGAGTCATTTGGGCCCTGGTTAATAGTAGTGCACTACTTTTGACCAGAGTCATATGGGCCCTGGTTAATAGTAGTGCACTACTTTTGACCAGAGTCATATGGGCCCTGGTTAATAGTAGTGCACTATAAATGGAATAGGGTTGTTGATTTGATTTGATTAGGATCCCCATCAGCCAACGCCAATAGAGACAGCTGGTCTAACTGGGGTCAGACACATAATGAAAAAGACATTACAGAAAAAATACTTTACCATTTACATACATTTAAAAACATTAACATGTAGTGTGTACATCTATCAGTTCCACATACATGTCAGTACATACACACAACCAATAGGTCACATGTCAGTACATACACACAACCAATAGGTCACATATCAGTACATACACACAACCAATAGGTTACATGTCAGTACATACACACAACCAATAGGTCACATGTCAGTACATACACACAACCAATAGGTCACATGTCAGTACATACACACAACCAATAGGTCACATGTCAGTACATACACACAACCAATAGGTCACATGGGGGAGAGGCGTTGTGCTGTGAGGCGTTGCTTTATTTGTTTTTTTTAAACCAGGTTAACTGTTCACTTACTGTGTATGAGATGGAAGGGAGTTCCATGCAATCATGGCTCTGTATAATACTGTATGTTTCCTTGAATTTGTTCTGGACTTGGGGACTGTGAAAAGACCCCTGGTGGCATGTCTGGTGGGGTAAGTGTGTGTGTGTCAGTGCTGTGTGTAAGTTGACTATGCAAACAATTTGGGAATTTCCAACACATTCATGTTTCTTATAAAAACAAGAAGAGACACAGTCAGTCGTTCCTGAACTCTTAGCCAAGAGAGACTGGCTTGCATAGTATTAATAGTAGGCCTTTGATTACAGTGAAGAGCAGGACGTGCCGTTCTGTTCTGGGCCAGGGTGTCATTTGGGATACACACCATGCCTTTATAGTGGTGGCAGGTGATGGCTAGGAGCCAGCAGAATAACACCCTGTATGGAGACCTACACTGAGGGGGTGGGGAGGACTACTGTTAAACATATGTAATTACAGCACTGGGGTACATATGAAACCTACAGTATATAATACCTAGATAATTAAATGAACTAATACCTGCCTACCAACCACCAACTGGTTAAACATGTCTTCTGCTTTTCTTGTAATGAAGAAAATAAGTCGCCTCGCAGGACAAAAAAATGTATATTTAATCAGGTCCAACGTTAACCAGCGTTGGCCAAAATCCACATAGCAGATCCGCATGTTTTGGCGGTGTTTGACGTGCAACTGTAACTGTGGTATGAGCTGACGTATCGGTGAATGTTGGAGGTGTAACTGTGGTATGAGCTGACGTATCGGTGAATGTTGGAGGTGTAACTGTGGTATGAGCTGACGTATCGGTGAATGTTGGAGGTGTAACTGTGGTATGAGCTGACGTATCGGTGAATGTTGGAGGTGTAACTGTGGTATGAGCTGACGTATCGGTGAATGTTGGAGGTGTAACTGTGGTATGAGCTGACGTATCGGTGAATGTTGGAGGTGTAACTGTGGTATGAGCTGACGTATCGGTGAATGTTGGAGGTGTAACTGTGTTATGAGCTGACGTATCGGTGAATGTTGGAGGTGTAACTGTGGTATGAGCTGACGTATCGGTGAATGTTGGAGGTGTAACTGTGGTATGAGCTGACGTATCGGTGAATGTTGGGAGGTGTAACTGTGGTATGAATCGAAGTATGGGTGAATAGCTGCTCCTGTCTGTCACAAGTCACTTCCTTATTATCCTACTGCGTTAGAAGTTCAAAATGCCGCTAGAAAGTGTAGGCTCTATTGATGTTAGAAATAATGACTCTCAAATGTCAAACCATTGATGTGAGGCTAATGCCTGTTTTCATGTTATTTTGGATGGGGGGGGGGGATTTAAGCCCATCAGTCTAATCTGAGTGTTTGAGTTTGTAACGCGTTGCGGCTGCATAAACATCTAACGCAGCTGCATGGGATTTCACAGATTATAGTGGGGTGTGGTTTCATTGTATCCAATGGCAAGGTAACGGAACGAGACGCTTATGGATTTGACAGCTCTAACACGAGCCGTAACGCAATTCCACCTCCGACACCACCAAAAAACAACACTATGTGGATGTCAATCTCACTGAATCTAGTCACTTTAATTTAAATACATTTGAATTGAACAGACATCATAGACTTGTGCTCATTCATGTGTTAGGTACTTAGTTACAGTTGCTGGGCTTAATAAAAAATGCTTAGAGAGGAAAAAGGAGACTGGTAGAACGAAGTAGATGCATATTGTTTTGTTTATTAGAATGGCATGTATAGAAAGAAACAACAGAGGAAAACTTCATGTGGATTCAAATGACAGAACTTTTCCTGTGAGGACGCAAGCAAAAAAAAAAAAAAGACATTGCAAGAAGTGTGATGGTATCTAATCAATAGAATATGTTGATATCTATTCTTCCATGATAACAGAAACGCTCATGTTTAAGTGCAATATTGTATTGTATTTGTGTCCTTTTGATTGGGTTATAGTCATGTGCATATTGTGTGTTAAAGGAAAGGGAAAAGGGGGGGTATCTAGTCAGTTGTACAACTGAATGCCTTCAACTGAAATGTGCCTCCCGGCATTAGAAAGAGTTGGAATGAGATCATTGCTTTTATATAGTTATCCTTATGGTTAAAAAACTATGCCAAAACAAATGCCGCATTGCTTGATTTTTTTGGGTCGCAAAAATTCTTGTAACTTTCTCCAAAATTCCCAGGTTTTCCAGAAATCCTGGTTGGAGGATTGCAGATTTCCAGATGATTGCCTTCTGATTCCGGGAATCTTCCAACTGGGATTTGTATAAAACCAGGGGGTGGAGTTACTAGATTGTTGCTCCCCTAGCTAATCCCCCTGTATCCTCTCCAAAACTAGTCTGTGTTTGAGTTCTTTCCTACGAGTCAGTATTGATACTACGAGCTACGCAGAACAACAAATACATTTTGCTGAAACGTCAAGAGATGTTTTGCATAGACATCAATTCAAGTTGAACTCATGCAAATGGGCTACAGTGAGAGACGTTAGGAGAGACCAGAAAAAACACACGGTGGACTGGAGGTTTTAGACAACAACGTTCAGTGGATGTCTGCATCCCGAAAAAGACACCCTAGCTAATACAGTGCACTACATGTCAAGCGAGTGTGGTGAAATGTAGTGCACTGTACAGGGAAGAAGGTAGCTTTTGAGACAGACTATGAATGAGTGATTTACTAGTAAGTGAACACAGTAAATTCCTACAACTTACAACTCGTTTCAGTGTTTTTATAAAAATAAGTGCGTTCATATTTTACGGCATATTTATAAAAACTCAACACAAAACATCTCTGTAAGATAGAGTTATAATGTATTACAGTGGTAGTAGTAGTAGTAGTATATATGTTGTCCTGTCTGTCTCTATTGGTCTGTAGGCTACAGCAGATGCACTCCTTCACTTCAGTATTGCTTGTCTTTCACATTACTTGTGGTTATTTAGGTCTATAGAGTCTGTCAACACAAAGACCCAGCCCAATGTGTATTTTAACCTGTGTGTGTGTGTGTGTGTGTTTCAGTGTGTGTTCCAGTGTGTGTGTGCGTGTGTGTTCCAATGTGTGTGTGTGCGCGCTTGTGTGTGTGTGTGTGTGTGTCTGTGAGTGTGTGGCCAAGCTAACATGCAGAATTAGTCAAGAATAGCTAGTAAGTGGCACAATAGTTTGACAACCGGGGTGAGAAAAACATCATCATCCCTCATCCCTCACCCCTCCTCCCTCATCCCTCACCCCTCAAACCTCATCCCTCAGCTCTCACCCCTCATCCCTCCTCCCTCAAACCTCATCCCTCACCCCTCACCCCTCCTCCCTCAAACCTCATCCCTCACCCCTCCTCCCTCAAATCTCATCCCTCAACTTTCACCCCTGATCTCTCATTCCTCACCCCTCCTCCCTCAAACCTCATCCCTCAAACCTCACCCTCCTCCCTCAAACCTCATCCCTCAACTCTCATCCCTCACCCTTCCTCCCTCAAACCTCATCGCTCAACTTTCACCCCTCATCCCTCATTCCTCACCCCTCCTCCCTCAAACCTCATCCCTCAACTCTCACCCCTCATCCCTCATTCCTCATCCCTCAACCCTCATCCCAAGTGGGCTTTAGCTGTTTAAATCCCAGTAGGACAGTTGGAAATGCATGTACCCTGCTTTTAGCGTGTTAAATTATTTATTATATTGACATATAAGATGTGGAAAAACACTTTTTCTCTATTCAACAAAAACCTAAGGTTGCTAAAAAAACCTTGCTTTAGTAGGAGATACCACTTCTGAGGTGAGAGACAGGAGGAAATACCTTCTTTAGTCAAAACTCAGGACAGGAAGGAAGAGAAGAATTAGTAGTCTTGGTAGTAGTACCTGGAGCCATTTTCCCCCCCAAAAACTAACATTTTATTGTAAAAGTAATATTCGTCATAATAAATAAAATAAATTAAACAACACATTTCAAATAAAATGTGACAAAAAAACATGACAAAATAACACTAAAAGAGAGGTCTGAAGTCATTTTTAAAAACATATTGTTTTACATCGTTCTTCAAATACAAAAAAAAACCTTGGAGTTGTATAAAGGAAGGAACACACATTGTATAAAAGCTGATACAGGAACTTACAGTCGAGCATCAGTCACCAGTGTTTAAATGTATAAACTTGTTGCGGGAATATTTCAGTAGAAGTCAATAATAAATAAAAGCAGTAGCGTAGAATGAAAGGACGGTGAGAGGAGGATAAAAGTGAAGGTAAGAATAGTCTCCGGCTGCATCTCAAACAGAACCCTTTTCCATATATAATGCACTACTTTTTATCAGAACCCTGGTGGGCCCTAGAACCCTGGAGCACCATTAGCTCTGGTCAACAGAACTGCACTGTAAAGGTGAGATGGGTTCCATCTGAGATGGGTTCCATCTGAGATGTGTTCCATCTGAGATGGGTTCCATCTGAGATGTGTTCCATCTGAGATGGGTTCCATTTGAGATGGGTTCCATCTGAGATGGGTTCCATCTGAGATACAGCCTATGGCTTGATAGGCTTCCTTGGCCTGACAACATCAATATAGCTTTCTATACGAGCCAATCCAAAGTTCCTCCTAGTGTATTGAAGATAAGGGCTAAAGTCTCTAGAATGTACTACGCAACTACAAGAGAGAAGAGAATGGAGGAATATAACAACAACAACAAAAACGGACCTTCCCTCCATTCTTCCCCCTTTCTTTCTTGTCTCAGGGACGGAAGTGAGAGCTGGAGAGATGGATGGAGTGATGGAGGGATGGAGACGGACGTCATCAGTATGGCGCAAACTTCTGTCTCTCCGGTTTCTTCCCGATCCCGTTGGCCGAGGAGATCTTCGCTGTATAGGAGATCTGGGCCTGGGCATGGGCCCCAGCGGCAGCGGCTGCATTGGCGGCAGGGTTGGATAAAGCCAGGAAGGGTACAGATTGGATGGATTTCATGGATTGCATTCCAAGGAGGCTGGAGAGGGGGAGGGCCCCATAGGGGTGGGTGCCCATCATGGGGACTGCAGCGTGGGGGTGGGAGTGGGACATGCCAGGGCAGCCCATGGCAGCCAGGGTGGCAGCAGCCACAGCTGAAGACTGGGCTGGGGAGGGCGGATGGCTGTAGGCCATGGTGAGGTCAGCAGGGGTCGACATGGAGGAAGACTGGGCGGTGGATTTGGCGGTCTCTAAACTGCACATGGTGATAGGAGAAGGAGGATAGGAGGTGGAGGAAGAGGGGGTTGGAGGTGTAGGGAGGGAAGGAGGGTGGAGGGAAGGACAAGGGAAGGAGGGTGGAGGGAAGGACAAGGGAAGGAGGGTGGAGGGAAGGACAAGGGAAGGAGGGTGGAGGGAAGGACAAGGGAAGGAGGGAAGGAGGGTGGAGGGAAGGACAAGGGAAGGAGGGTGGAGGGAAGGACAAGGGAAGGAGGGAAGGAGGGTGGAGGGAAGGACAAGGGAAGGAGGGAAGGAGGGTGGAGGGAAGGACAAGGGAAGGAGGGTGGAGGGAAGGACAAGGGAAGGAGGAAAGGAGGGAGTAACGGATGGAAAAGGATTAGAAGGTTAAAGAAATAAAAGACATGTTAAAGAAAAGAAATTGAGTGCAATTAAAGAAATCAAATAAAAAAGGAGATTAAAAATCTAAATGATAAAAGAGGTGTGTTTTTCTGGAGGTTGTAACAGATTATTTGAGGGGGGAGGATCTTTCTGGCTCTCATGAAAGGAGTGGGTGCTATAAGTCAGGGTGATGGCTTGGGTAAGGGCTTGGGTAAGGGAAACACAAATAAGTTCAAAGTTCATTAGGATTTTCCTTATTCTGTAAAGGATCAAAGATACATATTGTATTTGTCAATATGTAAATAAATATATAATGTATTTGTATTGTCTGTAATAATAAGACAATGTGTATGCAACGTGTAATACAGTGTAATATACAGTGTATCATTTCTAATGCAGCATGACTACAGTGTGTTTTTTAGGGTCCATCTGGCTACACAGTCAAATCTTTGTTCTTTGTAGAAATGGGGTATGTTCAAAATTCAGCACTTTCAACTGTCTGATGCAACACTTGGTAACAGAGAGGGTGAGTGAACGATGTAGTCTGACATCTCTTCTGATTGGAGGGGAGAGGTCCTTCCGAGAGCAGTCACACAACATAAATAATCATCACAAGATAAAAGACTTGATTTTAATCAGCGTATTAATGCGTTATTGTCCTACTTAACAGTTTTAGTACATACTTCAAAATGTGTTGCTATTTTTCTTATAGTACGAGCTGTTGAAAATGAATGTGTCAACATTACGTTATAACAAGATTAAATAAATCTTTAATCTGTTGAGGTAGGTACAAGTTAAGACTGTGTTGAAGCAGTGAAATGCCCCCCTTGTATCATGAGGCTTGACGAGGGTCATGTTCATTAGGCACCGAACTGAAGAAAACGGACTGAAACAAGGAGGGACTACCTGGACTTGTCCAATAAGAAAGGTCTATATTCATTTTCCGTTGAAAAGAAATATTGTAACATTTTCTTCTGTTTTGTGCCTACTGAACACAGCCCAGGTAAACCCTGAGTGGTGCCAGAGTTAATATATAACAATACATATCATAATATATGCCATTCAGGGGACACGTTTATTCAACGTGACTTACAGTCATGAGTGCATACATTTGACAAACCCACTACCCTGGTGTTAGAAGCTCTACCAACTGAGCAACAGAGGACCAGAGCTTTGTCTTACCAGGAGGTGATGAGGTATTGGGCCAGGTTGATAGAGATGGGGGTCCCTGTGATGGTGACGGCTCTATCACTGGTGCTGTCCAGCTGGCTACCAATCTTTATCTGAGCCCCTGACGCCTGCCGGATCTCATTGATCTTGGTGCCCTGGCGCCCGATGATGGAGCCGATGAGCTTGGGACAGAAAGACGGGACCGTTAGGACGAGAGGAGAGAGATGTGTGTGTTAATCTTGGTGCCCTGGCACCCGATGATGGAGCCGATGAGCTTGGGACAGAAAGTCGGGACCGTTAGGACGAGAGGAGAGAGATGTGTGTGTTAATCTTGGTGCCCTGGCGCCCGATGATGGAGCCGATGAGCTTGGGACAGAAAGACGGGACCGTTAGGACGAGAGGAGAGAGATGTGTGTGTGTGTTTGTGTGTGTTAATCTTGGTGATCTGATGCCCGATGATGGAGCTAACGAGTTAAAGGAGGAACGTGAAGGTTACCATGACAATCAGATCACAATAACCACAAAGGAATTTACTATTCATAATACTACATGTCCAGGGCTCACTTAAAAAAAGAGACGTGAATCGCAATGTGACTTCCCAGGATAAAGGATACATTATACATAAATGTAAAGGTTTGTGTATCATGGAAAAAACACTGTGTTGAGTTTTATAAACAAACATACACTCGCTCTAACCTCATCGTGTCTCAAAGCCTAACTCATCTCCTAGTAGAAAAAACAATAACCTTCCAAATCAGGGGTCAATTCCCTTACAAACACTAGCGGTAGTCCATCTGTACACTGCATCCAGCTACTCTAACTGCTACAGCCCATAGATCCCTGAGGCTATGTGACTATTGATTTCTTACCAAGGTAACTTCACAAGTGTCTTGCCTTCTGGACACAAGTCCAGCTAGTGTTTCTGTTTACTGGTTAATGGAAACGCAGTACGAAACAACCGGCTGAGATGATAAACGAACGATAGAATGTGACTAGAGGGGACTGCTAAATGGTTAGTTAAATAGCTGACCAAATACACCGCATGACCAAAAGTATGTGGACACCTGCTTGTCAAACATCTCATTCCAAAATCATGAGCATTAATATGGAGTTGGTCCATCCTTTGCTGCTATAACAGCCTCCACTCTTCTGGGAAGGCTTTCTACTAGATGTTGGAACATGGCCGCGGGGACTTGCTCCATTTAGCCGCAAGAGCATTAGTGAGGTCGGGCACTGATGCTGAGCAATTAGGCCTGGCTCGCAGTCGGCGTTTCAATTCATCCCAAAGTTGTTCGTTGGGTTTGAGGTCAGGGCTCTATGCAGGCCAGTCAAGTTCTTCCACACCCATCTCAACAAACCATTGCTGTATGGACCTCGCTTTGTGCACGGGGGCATTGTCATGCTGAAACAGGAAAAGGCCTTGCCCAAACTGTTGCTACAAAGTTGGAAGCACAGAATCGTCTAGAATGTCATTGTATGCTGTAGCATTAAGATTTCCCTTCACTGGAACTAAGGGGCCTAGCCTGAACATGAAAAACAGCCCCAGACCATTATTCCTCATCCACCAAACTTTACAGTTGGCACTATGCATTGGGGCAGGTAGCATTCACCTGGCATCCGCCAAACCCAGATTAATTCGTCAGACTGCCAGATGGTGAAGCGTGATTCATCACTCCAGAGGACGTGTTTCCACTGTTCCAGAGTCCAATGGCGGCGAGCTTTACACCACTCCAGCCGATGCTTGGCATTGTGCACGGTGATCTTAGACTTGTGTGCAGCTGATCGGCCATGGAAACCCATTTCATGAAGCTCCCAACGAACAGTTATTGTGCTGATGTTGCTTCCAGAGGCAGTTTGGAACTCGGTAGTGACTGTTGCAACAGAGGACAGACGATTTTTATGCGCTACGCGCTTCAGCACTGGGTGGTCCCATTCTGTGAACTTGTGTGTGGCCTACCACTTCGCGGCTGAGCCGTTGTTGCTCTTAGACATTTCCACTTCACAATAACATCACAGTTGACCGGGGCAGCTCTAGCAAGGCAGACATTTGACGAACTGACTTGTTATCAAGGTGGCATCCTATAACGATATGTTGAAAGTCACATCTCTTCATTAAGGCCAATATACTGCTAATGTTTGTCTATGGAGATTGCATGGCTGTGTGCTCAGTTTTATATACATGTCAGCAACGGGTTTGGCTGTGGTCTTCCATAACCACTGATTTGAAGGTGTGTCCACATACTGTTGTATATATAGTGTAGCTAGCCGGACTATCAGAATATTTTTGCAGTGACTTTGTTTTGACTCATCACCTACGCTCCTGCTACTGTTTACTATCGATCACTTTATTTCTAGTTACAGTGAGCTCCAAAAGTATGGCCACAGCGACACATTTTGGTTTATTTTGGCTCTCTACTCCAGCACTCCGGATTTGAAATGATACAATGACTATGAGGTTAAAGTGCAGACTTAGTTTTAATTTGAGAGTATTTTCATCCATATTGGGTAAACCATTTAGTAATTACAGCACTTTCTGTACATAGTCCCTCCATTTAAGGGACTACAAGTATTGGAACAAATTCACTTATATGTGTATTAAAGTAATAATAAGTTAAGTATTTGGTCCCATATTCCTAGCACGCAATAATTACATCAAGCTTGTGACAAACCTGTTGAATGCCTTTGCTGTTTGTTTTGGTTTTGGTTTCAGATTACTATGTGCTCAATAGTAATGAATTGTAAATAATATATTGTGTCATTTTGGAGTCACTTTTATTGTAAATTAGAATATAATATGTTTCTAAACACTGAATGTGGATGCTACCATGATTACAGATAATCCTGAATTAATCGTGAATAATGATGAATGGGAAAATCACAAACTCACAAATATCATACCCTCAAGACATGCTAACCTCTCACCATTACAATAACAGGGGAGGTTAGCATTTTATATCATACCCCCAAGACATGCTAACCTCTCACCATTACAATAACAGGGGAGTTTAGCATTTTATATCATACCCTCAAGACATGCTAACCTCTCACCATTACAATAACAGGGGAGGTTAGCATTTTATATCATACCCCCAAGACATGCTAACCTCTCACCATTACAATAACAGGGGAGGTTAGCATTTTATATCATACCCTCAAGACATGCTAACCTCTCACCATTACAATAACAGGGGAGGTTAGCATTTTATATCATACCCTCAAGACATGCTAACCTCTCACCATTACAATAACAGGGGAGGTTAGCATTTTATATCATACCCCCAAGACATGCTAACCTCTCACCATTACAATAACAGGGGAGTTTAGCATTTTATATCATACCCTCAAGACATGCTAACCTCTCACCATTACAATAACAGGGGAGTTTAGCATTTTATATCATACCCCCAAGACATGCTAACCTCTCACCATTACAATAACAGGGGAGGTTAGCATTTTGGGGATTGGTATGATATTTATGCCTCTGTAACTTTCTCTTTATGATGGATAAGGGATAATGGATAAGGGATCATTGACAACAGATAATGGTTAATAGATCATGGGAAACAGATAATGGGTAAGGTAGAACGGATAAGAAATAATGGATGAGGGAGAATGGATCATGTTTAAGGGATAATGGATAAGGAGTAATAGATTAAGGATAAGATATAACGGATAATGGATAAGGATAATTAACAATAAATAATGGATAAGAGATCATTAATAAGGGATAATGGATAAGGGATAATGGATAATGAATAAGGGATAATGGATAACGGATAAGGGATAATGAATAATGGATAAGATATAATGAATAAGGGAGAATGGATAATGAATAAGGGATAATGGATAACGGATAAGGGATAATGAATAATGGATAATGGATAATGAATAAGGGATAATGGATAACGGATAAGGGATAATGAATAATGGATAAGATATAATGAATAAGGGAGAATGGATAAGGGATAATTGATGAGGGATAATGGATCCGTCACAGACAGAAAAACCCAGTGTCAGAGATCAGGATCATACCTGGGTTCAGATACAACTTGAAATATTTCAAACATGTTTAGCTTTTTGATCAAGTCTGTCTGGAGTGGTTGAATCAACATTGTGTTCACGTCATTTCAATGAAATGATGTTGAACCAACGTGGACTAGATGTTGAATTGACATCTGTGCCCAGTGCAACTATTCTATTGGTTCCATTTAACCAGGCAGTAAAGGCCACATACAGTATTTCAGTATTTGAAATGACAAAAATTATTTCAAATAGTATTTGAGCCCAGGTCTAAGCCTCGTCCAGTGTCAGGCCTGAAGCACTTGATGGAGGGGCCCTAATGTCAGGAGACTGGTGATGGAGGGGCCCTAATGTAAGGAGACTGGTGATGGAGGGTCCCTAATGTAAGGAGACAGGTGATGGAGGGGCCCTAATCTAAGGAGACTGGTGATGGAGGGGCCCTAATGTAAGGAGACTGGTGATGGAGGGGCCCTAATGTCAGGAGACAGGTGATGGAGGGGCCCTAATGTCAGCAGACAGGTGATGGAGGGGCCCCTAAAGTAAGGAGACTGGTGATGGAGGGGCCCTAATGTCAGGAGACAGGTGATGGAGGGGCCCTAATGTAAGGAGACAGGTGATGGAGGGGCCCCTAAAGTAAGGAGACTGGTGATGGAGGGGCCCTAATGTCAGGAGACAGGTGATGGACGGGCCCTAATGTCAGGAGACAGGTGATGGAGGGGCCCTAATCTAAGGAGACTGGTGATGGAGGGGCCCTAATGTCAGGAGACAGGTGATGGAGGGGCCCTAATGTCAGGAGACTGGTGATGGAGGGGCCCTAATGTCAGGAGACTGGTGATGGAGGGGCCCTAATGTCAGTAGACTGGTGATGGAGGGGCCCTAATGTCAGGAGACAGGTGATGGAGGGGCCCTAATGTAAGGAGACAGGTGATGAGGGGCCCTAAAGTAAGCAGACAGGTGATGGAGGGGCCCTAATGTAAGGAGACAGGTGATGGAGGGGCCCTAAAGTAAGGAGACAGGTGATGGAGGGGCCCTAATGTCAGGAGACAGGTGATGGAGGGGCCCTAATGTAAGGAGACTGGTGATGGAGGGGCCCTAATGTCAGGGGACAGGTGATGGAGGGGCCCTAATGTCAGGAGACAGGTGATGGAGGGGCCCTAATGTAAGGAGACAGGTGATGGAGGGGCCCTAATGTAAGGAGACTGGTGATGGAGGGGCCCTAATGTCAGGAGACAGGTGATGGAGGGGCCCTAATGTCAGGAGACAGGTGATGGAGGGGCCCTAATGTAAGGAGACAGGTGATGGAGGGGCCCTAATGTCAGGAGACAGGTGATGGAGGGGCCCTAATGTAAGGAGACAGGTTATCCAGAGAAAGCCCTGTGTCTCCTAAGGAATAGGGTTCCATTTGGGACGTATCCCCTGTAATATCTGAGGCCTGGACAGTGATGAAGCGACACCAACATGGACGTGTTGGCAGGTAGATATGTTGTCTGATGGACATACCATGATCCCATTCTGTTCCCCCCCTCACTCCTCTGCTCTCCTGTCCTCTCTCTCTTTCTCTCTCTTTCTCTCTCTTTCCCTCTCTCCCTTGTTTTTCTCTCATACACTCTGTCCCCATCTCTCTCGCTCTCTCTCTCTCTCTCTCTCTCTCTCTCGCTCTCCCCATCTCTCTCTCTCTCTCTCTCTCTCCATATCACAAACATTCCCTTTCTCACCCCCCAGTGCCTGAACTGAACTGTTACCCCTCCCTTCCTCCACATCCCCCACTGCAGTCTATTAATGGCCTGCTGATTATTTGGGGGACTAAGCTAAGTGCCCACAGATGAGTGCCAGGTCTGAACCACTCTGTTTGACACACAGCACAGGACTGTAGCCACGTCAGGCCAGACTCCCAACTCTCAGTCTGTCTGACACACAACACAGGACTATAGTTAAGTAGCTCCAGAAATCTGCACGTGTTAGAAGGATGTGGAAACAGTGGAAACAGGGCTATTTTTGGGTGGATTCCCTGCTGCAGCTGTAATGTGAAAAAAAAAGCTTGTTATGTGGAACTGGTGAGCTGGACGACGTCACAGCCCACCCTGCACACACACACACACACACACACACACACACACACACACACACACACACACACACACACACACACACAAACACTCCCCCACCCAGATAGAGCCCCTCCAGGCCGTTTTCAGCAGTGCGTGCCTGTCGGGCTTAGTGCCTCTCTGCCTCTGCTATTGTGTTCTGTGCTCCAGTCTCTCTCTCGCTCTCTTTTGACTCTATTTCTCTCTCCCGCTCTCTCTCTCTACCACTTCTCTCTCTCCTCTCTCTCTCTTTCTCTCTCTCTACTCTCTAGCCTACCCCTCTCTCTCT
>NC_042972.1:7823267-7833267 GCF_901001165.1 Salmo trutta | reverse complement strand
CATCAGGTTTAAACCACCACTACATCAGGGTTAGACCACCACTACATCAGGGTTAAACCACCACCACTACATCAGGGTTAAACCACCACTACATCAGGGTTAAACCACCACTACATCAGGGTTAAACCACCACTACATCAGGTTTAAACCACCACCACTACATCAGGGTTAAACCACCACTACATCAGGGTTAAACCACCACTACATCAGGGTTAAACCACCACTACATCAGGGTTAAACCACCACCACTACATCAGGGTTAAACCACCACTACATCAGGGTTAAACCACCACTACATCAGGGTTAAACCACCACTACATCAGGGTTAAACCACCACCACTACATCAGGGTTAAACCACCACCACTACATCAGGTTTAAACCACCACTACATCAGGGTTAAACCACCACCACTACATCAGGGTTAAACCACCACCACTACATCAGGGTTAAACCACCACCAATACATCAGGGTTAAACCACCACTACATCAGGGTTGGTTTCAATTAGAATTGAAGGCAATCAATTCAGGAAGTAAACTGAAATTCCAATTCAATAATTGAAAAAAGGGCATTTCTTTTCCATGACCTCTTATTAATAGAGTGAAAAGTTAAAGATATTCATTTCAAAGGTGAATATCTTTAACTGCTTCCTGAATTTACTGCCTTCAATTCTAATTGGCCTCAACCCTGATCATATTTCCACATCTATATCATTACAGAGATCTGACATCAAGTAGAGAAAATTGCACCCTACTCCGTGTTGTTGTCCTGTGTTATTGTGTTGTTGTGTTGTACTGTGTTGTGTTGTTCCGTTGTTCCGTTGTTGTGTTGTTGTGTTGTTGTGCTGTGTTATTGTGTGTTTTTTTGTTGTGTTGTACTGTGTTGTGTTGTTGTATTGTGTGATTCTCACCTGGTTCCCGGAGATCATGACTGTTCCTGGGGAGGGGCTGGGTCGATATGGAACAGTGGCCCCCTTCGGAGGTGACTGAATACAGGAGGACAAAGCAAACAGCATAAAGACAAGAATGTTTTTTACTAAACATCGCAGCACAGTAAAACATGGTTGTACAGCCTTAGGACAGATGAGTTGCAGAAGGTTGGGACCAACAGATATGGGTTCAAATATTATTTGAAACGTTTTAAATTCTTTAAACATTTGCTTCAGTTTGCCTGTACTACCTAGTGGGGAAACAGAATTGCCTGTACTACCTAGTGGGGAAACAGCGTTTGCCTGTACTACCTAGTGGGGAAACAGAGTTTGCCTGTACTATCTAGTGGGGAAACAGAGTTTGCCTGTACTACCTAGTGGGGAAACAGAGTTTGCCTGTACTACCTAGTGGGGAAACAGAATTGCCTGTACTACCTAGTGGGGAAACAGAGTTTGCCTGTACTACCTAGTGGGGAAACAGAATTGCCTGTACTACCTAGTGGGGAAACAGAGTTTGCCTGTACTACCTAGTGGGGAAACAGAGTTTGCCTGTACTACCTAGTGGGGAAACAGAGTTTGCCTGTACTACCTAGTGGGGAAACAGAGTTTGCCTGTACTACCTAGTGGGGAAACAGAGTTTGCCTGTACTACCTAGTGGGGAAACAGAGTTTGCCTGTACTACCTAGTGGGGAAACAGCGTTTGCCTGTACTACCTAGTGGGGAAACAGAGTTTGCCTGTACTACCTAGTGGGGAAACAGAGTTTGCCTTTACTACCTAGTGGGGAAACAGCGTTTGCCTGTACTACCTAGTGGGGAAACAGAGTTTGCCTGTACTACCTAGTGGGGAAACAGCGTTTGCCTGTACTACCTAGTGGGGAAACAGAGTTTGCCTGTACTACCTAGTGGGGAAACAGAGTTTGCCTGTACTACCTAGTGGGGAAACAGCGTTTGCCTGTACTACCTAGTGGGGAAACAGAGTTTGCCTGTACTACCTAGTGGGGAAACAGAGTTTGCCTGTACTACCTAGTGGGGAAACAGCGTTTGCCTGTACTACCTAGTGGGGAAACAGAGTTTGCCTGTACTACCTAGTGGGGAAACAGCGTTTGCCTGTACTACCTAGTGGGGAAACAGAGTTTGCCTGTACTACCTAGTGGGGAAACAGCGTTTGCCTGTACTACCTAGTGGGGAAACAGCGTTTGCCTGTACTACCTAGTGGGGAAACAGAGTTTGCCTGTACTACCTAGTGGGGAAACAGCGTTTGCCTGTACTACCTAGTGGGGAAACAGCGTTTGCCTGTACTACCTAGTGGGGAAACAGCGTTTGCCTGTACTACCTAGTGGGGAAACAGCGTTTGCCTGTACTACCTAGTGGGGAAACAGCGTTTGCCTGTACTACCTAGTGGGGAAACAGCGTTTGCCTGTACTACCTAGTGGGGAAACAGCGTTTGCCTGTACTACCTAGTGGGGAAACAGCATTTGCCTGTACTACCTAGTGGGGAAACAGAGTTTGCCTGTACTACCTAGTGGGGAAACAGCGTTTGCCTGTACTACCTAGTGGGGAAACAGCGTTTGCCTGTACTACCTAGTGGGGAAACAGCGTTTGCCTGTACTACCTAGTGGGGAAACAGAGTTTGCCTGTACTACCTAGTGGGGAAACAGCGTTTGCCTGTACTACCTAGTGGGGAAACAGCGTTTGCCTGTACTACCTAGTGGGGAAACAGCGTTTGCCTGTACTACCTAGTGGGGAAACAGAGTTTGCCTGTACTACCTAGTGGGGAAACAGCGTTTGCCTGTACTACCTAGTGGGGAAACAGCGTTTGCCTGTACTACCTAGTGGGGAAACAGCGTTTGCCTGTACTACCTAGTGGGGAAACAGAGTTTGCCTGTACTACCTAGTGGGGAAACAGCGTTTGCCTGTACTACCTAGTGGGGAAACAGCGTTTGCCTGTACTACCTAGTGGGGAAACAGCGTTTGCCTGTACTACCTAGTGGGGAAACAGCGTTTGCCTGTACTACCTAGTGGGGAAACAGAGTTTGAAATGATTTCAAATAGTATTTGAATTCAGGTCTGGGGACCAAAAAACGATCAATATGGTGGATTTCAGATGACTAGATAAGGACAAAACAAAAACAGTATTCAGACAACGTTGATTTATCTCTGAAACGCTTTGATTCTACAATTACATGAAAGCGCATGCTTGGATAGGGTCAGTGTTTCCTCCAGCAGAGATTAAGGTGACTGGAATAACAATGAGTTGTTAAATCCTTAGATTCTTCTGTTTGTGTCATTCAGGCTCATCCTCTTAAGTAGTCTTCTCGCTGCGGCGGGATAGTTCTCAAGATGAAGAGGGTATCGATTTTAGAAATGTAGAAATGTCTTTACTTCGAAACATTGATTGATTGTATTTATTTTCAAATGGAAGTATTTGATATGTGCTACTAGAGATATTGATTACAGGCTTATCAATTCATCACTATTAACTTTCTCTTTCTTATTTGTTCATTTTTGAACATAAATCTTTTGATAGTGATAATTTTATACATTTGCTTAAATCAATTATGATACATTGATCTGTCTGGATCCTCCGTGTCTGTGGCTGGTAATATCAGGATCGTTTGGGGGCGATCTAGTGATCTGCACGCTACAAACAAACAGCCGTGCATTCACGACCTGCGGTCTAATGTGTCAATAAAAGTTCACAAGTAGTAAAGGGGTCAGGGGTCAGGGTGATGAGGAAATGTACAACACCTCGAGAATGACAGTGCAGATGAGCTTGACACACTGGATGATGGCGTCTTGGGTCCCGGATATCGTCACACCTCTCTCAGTGGAGTTGGGAAGGAGGTCTCCTGCTACCTGTACTTGTGCCCCCGTGGTCTGTTTAAGATGACAAAGGGAAACATGATGTGTGAAAGAGCCAGAAGAGGACTGGCCAACATTCTCGGAGCCTGATTCCTCTCTAGGTTTCTTTCTAGGTTCCTACCTTCTAGTTTTTCCTAGCCACTGTGCTTCTGCCTCTGCATTGCTTGCTCTTTTGGGGGTTTTGGCTGGGTTTCTGTAAAGCACTTTGTGTAAACTGCTAAAAAGGCTTTATAAAATACAGTTGATTGATTGACTTATGGTCATAGTGTATAAAGTATACAATATTAATGGGACTCCAAACAGCCTCTGACTCTCTCTACCCACCTCTACTTCATTACACTGAGCTGAACGATCAGTTCCAACAACTATTCCACCATATTGGTTTCAGTTCAGATGTTTAGAAAGGAGAGGAGGAGAGGACACATGTTTAGAAAGGAGAGGAGGAGAGGACAGATGTTTATAAAGAAGAGGAGGAGAGGACAGATGTTTAGAAGGGAGAGGAGGAGAGGACAGATGTTTAGAAAGGAGAGGAGGAGAGGACAGATGTTTAGAAGGGAGAGGAGGAGAGGACAGATGTTTAGAAAGGAGAGGAGGAGAGGACAGATGTTTAGAAGGGAGAGGAGGAGAGGACAGATGTTTAGAAAGGAGAGGAGGAGAGGACAGATGTTTAGAAAGGAGAGGAGGAGAGGAAAGATGTTGAGAAAGGAGAGGAGGAGAGGACAAATGTTTAAGCAAGTGAGACAGAGCCACACTCACCTCTCTGATCTCCTTGATCTTGGAGCCGCCCTTCCCGATGAGAGAGCCGCATTGGCTGGCAGGAATGACCAATCGTAGGGTGACGGGGGGCTTGCTGGTGACCGTGCCATTGGCTACCAGAGTTGTGAGGTCCTGGAGGAAACAAACATGATTTGTTTAGATTCACTATTCAAGTGTCACTCATCAATTAAAACAACAGTTGGCCAAAAGAACGCAAGCTAAAGCAACATTAATGAAGACTGAATAAAAGTTGCAGTACACTATACATTAACATCATATAGTCAAGCCCTGGTGTTGTAGGACTGCTCTCTGAAGCTATACAACCAGGGTTAAACGCTGAACGTTGGTCAAGATGAGAGGTGACTGGTAAACATACTCAACATCCCTGTACACAAACCTCCTATAATCAATATAACCATCTGAGAGTTTACACGTTAACGATCCAACCAGGGAAAGGTTAATCTCTGTCTGCTGTCTCTATCGATTCCTATATAGATCACAGACAATATTTACCCTGTTGGTCAGATCTACTCACCTTTAGAAATGGCATTCTGTCTCTCCCTCTACTTTATGTTCCTTTAGATGTAGATTGTGACTCTCTTGGCGAAGGCCCTGTGACCTGGCCAGGTAAACTCAGGCTAACAATCTCTATGTCTGACCTGTGGCCCTGTGACCTGGCCAGGTAAACTCAGGCTAACAATCTCTATGTCTGACCTGTGGCCCTGTGACCTGGCCAGGTAAACTCAGGCTAACAATCTCTATGTCTGACCTGTGGCCCTGTGACCTGGCCAGGTAAACTCAGGCTAACAATCTCTATGTCTGACCTGTGGCCCTGTGACCTGGCCAGGTAAACTCAGGCTAACAATCTCTATGTCTGACCAGTGGCCTGTGACCTGGCCAGGTAAACTCAGGCTAACAATCTCTATGCCTGACCAGTGGCCTGTGACCTGGCCAGGTAAACTCAGGCTAACAATCTCTATGTCTGACCAGTGGCCTGTGACCTGGCCAGGTAAACTCAGGCTAACAATCTCTATGTCTGACCTGTGGCCCTGTGACCTGGCCAGGTAAACTCAGGCTAACAATCTCTATGTCTGACCAGTGGCCTGTGACCTGGCCAGGTAAACTCAGGCTAACAATCTCTATGTCTGACCAGTGGCCTGTGACCTGGCCAGGTAAACTCAGGCTAACAATCTCTATGTCTGACCAGTGGCCCTGTGACCTGGCCAGGTAAACTCAGGCTAACAATCTCTATGTCTGACCAGTGGCCCTGTGACCTGGCCAGGTAAACTCAGGCTAACAATCTCTATGTCTGACCAGTGGCCTGTGACCTGGCCAGGTAAACTCAGGCTAACAATCTCTATGTCTGACCAGTGGCCCTGTGACCTGGCCAGGTAAACTCAGGCTAACAATCTCTATGTCTGACCAGTGGCCCTGTGACCTGGCCAGGTAAACTCAGGCTAACAATCTCTATGTCTGACCAGTGGCCTGTGACCTGGCCAGGTAAACTCAGGCTAACAATCTCTATGTCTGACCAGTGGCCTGTGACCTGGCCAGGTAAACTCAGGCTAACAATCTCTATGCCTGACCAGTGGCCTGTGACCTGGCCAGGTAAACTCAGGCTAACAATCTCTATGTCTGACCAGTGGCCTGTGACCTGGCCAGGTAAACTCAGGCTAACAATCTCTATGTCTGACCAGTGGCCTGTGACCTGGCCAGGTAAACTCAGGCTAACAATCTCTATGTCTGACCAGTGGCCCTGTGACCTGGCCAGGTAAACTCAGGCTAACAATCTCTATGTCTGACCAGTGGCCCTGTGACCTGGCCAGGTAAACTCAGGCTAACAATCTCTATGTCTGACCAGTGGCCTGTGACCTGGCCAGGTAAACTCAGGCTAACAATCTCTATGTCTGACCAGTGGCCCTGTGACCTGGCCAGGTAAACTCAGGCTAACAATCTCTATGTCTGACCAGTGGCCTGTGACCTGGCCAGGTAAACTCAGGCTAACAATCTCTATGTCTGACCAGTGGCCTGTGACCAGGCCAGGTAAACTCAGGCTAACAATCTCTATGTCTGACCAGTGGCCCTGTGACCTGGCCAGGTAAACTCAGGCTAACAATCTCTATGCCTGACCAGTGGCCTGTGACCTGGCCAGGTAAACTCAGGCTAACAATCTCTATGTCTGACCAGTGGCCCTGTGACCTGGCCAGGTAAACTCAGGCTAACAATCTCTATGCCTGACCAGTGGCCTGTGACCTGGCCAGGTAAACTCAGGCTAACAATCTCTATGTCTGACCAGTGGCCCTGTGACCTGGCCAGGTAAACTCAGGCTAACAATCTCTATGTCTGACCAGTGGCCTGTGACCTGGCCAGGTAAACTCAGGCTAACAATCTCTATGTCTGACCAGTGGCCTGTGACCTGGCCAGGTAAACTCAGGCTAACAATCTCTATGCCTGACCAGTGGCCTGTGACCTGGCCAGGTAAACTCAGGCTAACAATCTCTATGTCTGACCAGTGGCCTGTGACCTGGCCAGGTAAACTCAGGCTAACAATCTCTATGTCTGACCAGTGGCCTGTGACCTGGCCAGGTAAACTCAGGCTAACAATCTCTATGTCTGACCAGTGGCCTGTGACCTGGCCAGGTAAACTCAGGCTAACAATCTCTATGTCTGACCAGTGGCCCTGTGACCTGGCCAGGTAAACTCAGGCTAACAATCTCTATGTCTGACCAGTGGCCTGTGACCAGGCCAGGTAAACTCATGCTAACAATCTCTACAGTATGTTTGACAATGGTCCTGAGTTTTTCTGGACCCTAGTTTCCAAGTCTCAGCATTGTCTTAGATAAGATAAGCGACTCTGATCTGCACGGATTGAACCCAGCTTGTTCACCCTTCTGATAGCTAGCCCTGATCCTAGACTCAAATAATACCCTATTGCATTAGAGGGCTCATAGAGGACCAAGGCTGAAGTCCCATAGTTAGAAATAGTCTCTCTCACACAGAGACAGACTTTTCACTCCCACTCCCACACCCACTCTCACGCTCACTCTCCTACTGACTCTCACTCTGACTCTCGCCTTAATTTAGGTAATAAATATAATCCTAAATTATGGCCCCAGCAGGACTCCGCAAGCATTTAACATGTAAATAGCCTGGCCATCACATCACGCTAGAGGCTACATGAACTGAACCACTATTACGCTTCCTTTACTAAGGCCTACTCTCCCAATGTGCAATGTTCTCTCCAAATACAATGTCAGTATACATTATCAAGAGGTTGGGCATATTTCTCTCTCTCTCTCTCTCTCTCTCTCTCTCTCTCTCCCTGTCTCTCTCTCTCTTTCTCTCGCTCTCTCTCTCTCTCTCTTTCTCTCTCTCTCTCTCCCTGTCTCTCTCTCTCTGTCTCTCTCTCTCTCTCTGTCTTTTTCTCTCTCTGTCTCTCTGTCTGTCTGTCTGTCTGTCTGTCTGTCTGTCTGTCTGTCTGTCTGTCTGTCTGTCTGTCTGTCTGTCTGTCTGTCTGTCTGTCTGTCTGTCTGTCTGTCTGTCTGTCTCTCTCTCTCTCTCTCTCTCTCTCTCTCTCTCTCTGTCTCTCTCTGTCTCTCAATTTTCAATTCAATTCAATTCAATTCGCTTTATTGGCATGACGTAACAATGTACATATTGCCAAAGCTTACTTTGGATATTTACAATATAAAAAATAAATAAATAAATAAATCTCTCTCTCTCTCTCTCATTCTTAGTGGTATGCTGGTATTATGGACATTGCCAATAGGCTGAGGCTCCAATCTCCACATGAACAGACTATATAATGAATGCCTGATACATTGATTGATTCTAAGCGTTAAGCTGAATTGGATCGTAGAATTATCGGTTGTTTAGAATGAATGAGCAGGCATATATTTTTGTAACAGTAGAAGCAAAAGGCTTTTTATGTCTTCAGAGGAAGATTTCATGTTTGGGTAGCTTAGTTGGTACTGGCTCTTCTCACTCTGCTAAATGTTTGGTTAGCAGTAGGTGGTTGGTACTGGCTCTTCTCACTCTGCTAAATGTTTGGTTAGCAGTAGGTGGTTGGTACTGGCTCTTCTCACTCTGCTAAATGTTTGGTTAGCAGTAGGCGGTTGGTACTGGCTCTTCTCACTCTGCTAAATGTTTGGTTAGCAGTAGGCGGTTGGTACTGGCTCTTCTCACTCTGCTAAATGTTTGGTTAGCAGTAGGTGGTTGGTACTGGCTCTTCTCACTCTGCTAAATGTTTGGTTAGCAGTAGGCGGTTGGTACTGGCTCTTCTCACTCTGCTAAATGTTTGGTTAGCAGTAGGCGGTTGGTACTGGCTCTTCTCACTCTGCTAAATGTTTGGTTAGCAGTAGGCGGTTGGTACTGGCTCTTCTCACTCTGCTAAATGTTTGGTTAGCAGTAGGTGGTTGGTACTGGCTCTTCTCACTCTGCTAAATGTTTGGTTAGCAGTAGGTGGTTGGTACTGGCTCTTCTCACTCTGCTAAATGTTTGGTTAGCAGTAGGCGGTTGGTACTGGCTCTTCTCACTCTGCTAAATGTTTGGTTAGCAGTAGGCGGTTGGTACTGGCTCTTCTCACTCTGCTAAATGTTTGGTTAGCAGTAGGTGGTTGGTACTGGCTCTTCTCACTCTGCTAAATGTTTGGTTAGCAGTAGGCGGTTGGTACTGGCTCTTCTCACTCTGCTAAATGTTTGGTTAGCAGTAGGCGGTTGGTACTGGCTCTTCTCACTCTGCTAAATGTTTGGTTAGCAGTAGGCGGTTGGTACTGGCTCTTCTCACTCTGCTAAATGTTTGGTTAGCAGTAGGTGGTTGGTACTGGCTCTTCTCACTCTGCTAAATGTTTGGTTAGCAGTAGGCGGTTGGTACTGGCTCTTCTTCTCACTCTGCTAAATGTTTGGTTAGCAGTAGGCGGTTGGTACTGGCTCTTCTCACTCTGCTAAATGTTTGGTTAGCAGTAGACGGTTGGTACTGGCTCTTTTTGTGGGTTTCTTTCCATTGCTCTGTTCTCTGTGTGTGTTTAAGAGTTACAGAACACCAACTATCTCTAGGGGAGATTCAGACCTACACTGTGCTGATCTGTTCATAGCAAAACCAGGAAGGAAAGAGACATGGCTGAATGGAGCTCCTTATGAATTACAGACTAAATGTGCTCTTCATCACAGTAATGTGTTCTACATCACTATAGCGTGCTCTTCATCACAGTAACGTGTTCTACATCCTTATAGCGTGCTCTTCATCACAGTAACGTGTTCTACATCACTATAGCGTGCTCTTCATCACAGTAATGTGTTCTACATCACTATAGCGTGCTCTTCATCACAGTAACGTGTTCTACATCCTTATAGCGTGCTCTTCATCATAGTAACGTGTTCTACATCCTTATAGCGTGCTCTTCATCATAGTAACGTGTTCTACATCACTATAGTGTGCTCTTCATCATAGTAACGT
>NC_042972.1:7813267-7818267 GCF_901001165.1 Salmo trutta | reverse complement strand
AGGCCTTTTATACTGAAATATGTGAACAGGAAAAGGCCTTTTATACTGAAATATGCAAACAGGAATAGGCCTTTAATACTGAAATATGCATGGGGAAATATTGTGTGTGTGAGTGTGTACGTGAATCTTTATTGAATGCGAGAAAGAAAGGAGATGGGGGGGAACGGAGGGAGACAGGAAGAGAAAGGGGGAGAACAAAGGGAGACAGGGAGAGAAAGGGGGAGATGGAGGGAGAATGGAGGGAGACAGGGAGGAGAAAGGGGGAGAACGGAAGGAGAACAGGAAGGCTGTAATGATGGTGTTTTTATATCCTCCCTCTTTCAGCAACCAGCTCATCTGAGGACTCACTGACGATGGCTAAAGATTTGTGTCTGTGTGCATGTGTTTCGGCTGTGTGTGTGTATGTCAACTCTGTTTCTGATTCCTTGGTGGGTGGGTGTCGGCTGTGTATGTGTGTGTGTGTGTGTGTGTGTATGTGTGTGTGTGTGTGTGTGTGTGTGTGTGTCTCGTCCGTCTGTGTGTGGTTCATTGCATTGCAGGGTTCCTAGGTCCTCTCCTGTCTGTTTCATTTACATGTGATCGCTCTGTCACTCCGTCTGTGCATGACTGCATGAGTGTGTCTCGGCTCTGCGTGTGTGTGTATGCACATGTCTGTGTGTGTGTGTCTGTCTCATGTGTGTGTGTGTGTGTGTGTGTGTGATTCATTGTACTGCAGGGCTCCTAGCTCCTGTCTGTTTCTCCCGGTGTTTGTGTCTGTCTGTGCGTGTGTGTGTGTGTGTGTGTCTGTCTGTCTGTGCGTGTGTGTGCGTGTGTGTGTGTGTGTGTGTCTGTCTGTCTGTGCTTGTGTGTGTGTGTGTGTGTCTGTGCATACGTGCGTGATGTCACTCAGGCTCTGGTCAATCTGAAAGACTCCCTGCTCTGCTTCTTCCCACGATAATGTTTTTATCTCCATCACGGAGACAGATTTACCTGATCACAGCTTTATTACAATCTGAAGTCAAATGTCTACTGTTTGCTGATGATCTGGTGCTTCTGTCACCAACCAAGGAGGGCCTACAGCAGCACCAAGATCTTCTGAACAGATTCTGCCAGACCTGGGCCCTGACAGTAAATCTCAGTAAGAAAAAAACCACGGTGTTCAAAAAAAGATCCAGTCGCTAGGACCACAAATACAAATTCCATCTAGACACCGTTGCCCAAGAACACACAAAAAAACTATACATACCTCGGCCTAAACATCAGCACCACAGGTAACTTCAACAAAACTGTGAACAATTTAAGAGACAAGGCAAGAAGGGCTTTCTATGCCATCAAAAGGAACATGAAACTCGACATATCAATTAGGATCTGGCTAAAAATACTAGAATCAGCTAAAGAACCAATTGCCCTTTATGGTTGAGAGGTCTGGGGTCCGCTCACCAACCAATAATTCACAAAATGAGACAAACACAAAATTGAGTCTCTGCATGCAGAATTCTGCAAAAATATTTTCCGTGTACAACGTAAAACACCAAAAAATGGATGCAGAGCAGAATTAGGCTGATACCCGCTAATGATCAAAATCCAGAAAAGAGCCATTAAATTCTACAACCACCTAAAAGGAAGCGATTCCCTAACCTTCCATAACAAAGCCATTACCTACAGAGAGATGGACCTGGAGAAGAGTCCCCTAAGCAAGCTGGTCCTAGGGCTCTGTTCACAAACACAAACAGACCCCACAGAGCCCCAGGACAGCAGCACAATTAGACCCAACCAAATCATGAGAAAACAAAAATATAATTAATTGACACATTGGAAAGAATTAACAAAAAAATTGAGCAAACTAGAATGTTATTTGGACCTAAACAGAGAGTACACAGTGGCAGAATACCTGACCACTATGACTGACCCAAACTTAAGGAAAGCTTTGACTATATACAGACTCAGGTAGCATAGCCTTGCTATTGAGAAAGGCCGCCGTAGGCAGACCTGGCTCTCAAGAGAAGACAGGCTATGTGCACACTGCCCACAAAATGAGGTAGAAACTGAGCTGCACTTCCTAACCTCCTGCCCAATGTATGACCATATTAGAGACACATATTTCCCTCAGATTACACAGATCCACAAAGAATTCGAAACAAACCCAATTTTGATAAACTCCCTTATCTACTGGGTGAAATACCACAGTGTGCCATCACAGCAGCAAGATTTGTGACCGATTGCCACAAGAAAAGGGCAACTAGTGAAGAACAAACACCATTATGAATTCAACCTATATTGATGTTTATTTATTTTTCCTTTTGTACTTTCACCATTTGTACATTGTTACAACACTGTACATAGACATAATAAGACATTTGTAATGTCTTTATTATTTTGGAACTTCTGCGAGTGTAATGTTTTAGCCATTTGAATTGAACTGAGAGAGAGAGAGAGAGAGAGAGAAAGAGAGAGAGAGACATCACTATGCATTCTATTTTCATTGTGATAAAGGAGTCTGCAATCTGCTGAAGATTTCACTTTTGTTTATTATCTACTTCACTTGCTTTGGCAATGTAAACATCTGTTTCCCATGCCAATAAAGCCATTTGAATTGAACTGAGAGAGAGAAGGAGAGAGAGAGAGAGAGAGAGAGAGAGACATCACTATGCATTCTATTTTCATTGCAATAAAATAGTCTATAATCTGCTGAAGAAGATGAGGTATCAGCAGTGAAGCACACACACATGCACTCTCCTTAACTGTTCTCTATATCCGTCAGTTTAACCTGTTTAGGATAGGGGCAGTATTTTCACGGCCGGCTAAAAAACGTACCCGATTTAATCTGGTTATTACTCCTGCCCAGAAACTAGAATATGCATATAATTATTTGATTTGGGTAGAAAACACCCTAACGTTTCCAAAACTGTTTGAATGGTGTCTGTGAGTATAACAGAACTCATATGGCAGGCCAAAACCTGAGAAGATTCTATATGGGAAGTGCCCTGTCTGACCATTTCTTGGCCTTCTGTAGGCTCTTTATCGAAAATAGAGGATCTCTGCTGTAACGTGACATTTTCTAAGGCTCCCATAGGCTCTCAGAAGGCGCCAGAAAGGGGAATGATAACTCTGCAGTCCCTGGGCGAAAAACAGTAGGGGTTTTGGAAAGTGGTCATTCTGAGAACAATGACACTGGTGCGCACGTGCATGTGAAAACTACATTTTCTATTTTCAGTGTTTGAACGAAAACAAGGTCTCCCGGTTGGAATATTATTGCTATTTTACAAGAAAAATCGCATAAAAATTGATTTTAAACAGCGTTTGACATGCTTCGAAGTACGGTAATGGAATATTTTGAAATTTTTTGTCACGATACGCGCCGGCGCGTCACCCTTCGGATAGTGTCTTGAACGCAAGAACAAAACGCAGCTATTTGGATATAACTATGGATTATTTGGAACCAAAACAACATTGGGTGTTGAAGTAGAAGTCCTGGGAGTGCATTCTGACGAAGAACAGCAAAGGTAACCCAATTTTTCTTATAGTAAATCTGAGTTTGGTGAGTGCCAAACTTGGTGGGTGTCAAAATAGCTAGCCATGATGGCCGGGCTATCTACTCAGAATATTGCAAAATGTGCTTTCACCGAAAAGCTATTTTAAAATCGGACACCGCGATTGCATAAAGGAGTTCTGTATCTATAATTCTTAAAATAATTGTTATGTTTTTTGTGAACGTTTATCGTGAGTAATTTAGTAAATTCAACAGAAGTTTTCGGTGGGTATGCTAGTTCTGAACGTCACATGCTAATGTGAAAAGCTGGTTTTTGATATAAATATGAACTTCATTGAACAAAACATGCATGTATTGTATAACATAATGTCCTAGGAGTGTCATCTGATGAAGATCATCAAAGGTTAGTGCTGCATTTAGCTGTCTTCTGGGTTTATGTGACATTATATGCTAGCTTGAAAAATGGGTGTGTGATTATTTCTGGCTGGTACTCTCCTGACATAATCTAATGTTTTGTTTTCGTTGTAAAGCCTTTTTGAAATCGGACAATGTGGTTAGATAAAGGAGAGTCTTGTCTTTAAAATGGTGTAAAATAGTCATGTTTGAAAAATGGAAGTTTTTGGATTTTTGAGGTGTTTGTAATTTGCGCCACGCTTTATCATTGGATATTGGCGACGCGTTCCGCTAGCCGAACATCTAGATGTAAGATTAATGTCATACCCCTTTGTGACCCTCTGTCGGCTACACACTGATGAATGAGGATTCAAACCAGGTTCCTTGTGTGTAGCGCGTGGTCGTGTGCTAGTGGCACAAGATTTTCTTCACTGCCAAAGACCCCTTTGGCTCTTAGCCTTGTGCTACCAGTACCTTCATAGTTCTTATAAAACCCAACTGGAAAAGCAGTCAGGGACTTCTGTATACTCCGTATAGCCTACTTATCAATGTTTCAGTCACTCATTACATTTTCTTCCATCTTTCAGTCACCAATTACACTTTCTTCCATGTTTCAGTCACCCATTATACTTTCTTCCATGTTTCAGTCAAAACTTGTCAATAATCAACTGACTGGCTTTCTTGATGTCTATGGTATTCTCTGTGATATGCAATCTGGTTTCCACTTAGGTTATGGATGTGTCATTGAAACCTTAAAGATACTAAATGATGTCACCATTGCCCTTGATTCTAAGCAATATTGTGCTGCTATTTTTATTGATTTGGCCAAATATTTTGATACAGTAGACCATTCCATTCTTGTGGGCCGGCTAAGGAGTATTGGTGTCTCTGAGAGGTCTTTGGCCTGGTTTGCTAACTACCTCTCTTAAAGAGTGCAGTGTATAAAGTCAGAAAATCTGCTTTCTCAGCCACTGCCCATCACCAAGGGAGTACGCCCCACGCTCTTCTCAATTTACAGCAACAACATAGCTCAGGCAGTAGGAAGCACTCTCATCCATTTATATGCAGATGATACAGTCTTTTACTCAGCTGGCCCCTCCCCGGATTATGTGTTAAATGCTCTACAACAAAGCTTCTT
>NC_042972.1:7763267-7808267 GCF_901001165.1 Salmo trutta | reverse complement strand
ACTGCTCTAGATGGAATAGGACTGCTCTTGACTGCTGTTGATGGAATAGGACTGCTCCTGACTGCTGTTGATAGAATAGGACTGCTCCTGACTGCGCTAGATGGAATAGGATTGTTCCTGACTGCTCTAGATGGTCTGACTGCTCCTGACTGTTCTAGATGGAATAGGACATCTTCTGCCTGTTCTAGATGGAATAGGACTGCTCCTGACTGCTCTAGATGGAAAAGGATTGTTCCTGACTGCTCAAGATGGAGTAGGACTCCTCTTGGCTGCTTTAGATGGAATAGTATTGTTCCTGACTGCTCCAGATGGAACAGAACTGCTCGTGACTGCTGTTGATGGAATAGGACTGCTCCTGACTGTTCTAGATGGTCTGACTGCTCCTGACTGTTTTAGATGGAATGTGACTGCTCCTGACTGCTCTAGATGGAATAGGATTGTTCCTAACTGCTCTAGATGGAATAGGACTGCTCTTGACTGCTCAAGATGGAGTAGGACTCCTCTTGGCTGCTTTAGATGGAATAGTATTTCTCCTGACTGCTCCAGATGGAACAGAACTGCTCGTGACTGCTGTTGATGGAATAGGACTGCTCCTGACTGCCCTAGATGGAATAGGATTGTTCCTGATTGCTCTAGATGGTCTGACTGCTCCTGACTGCTGTTGATGGAATAGGACTGTTCTTGACTGCTCTAGATGGAATAGGACTGCTCCTGACTGCTCAAGATGGAATAAGACTGCTCCTGACTATTGTTGATGGAACAGAACTGCTCCTGACTGCTGTTGATGGAATAGGACTGCTCCTGACTGTTCTAGATGGAATAGGACGTCTTCTGCCTGTTCTAGATGGAATAGGACTGCTCCTGACTGCTCTAGATGGAATATGAGTGTTCCTGACTGCTCAAGATGGAGTAGGACTCCTCTTGGCTGCTTTAGATGGAATAGGATTGTTCCTGACTGCTCTAGATGGAATAGGACTGCTCTTGACGGCTGTTGATGCAATAGGACTGCTCCTGACTGTTCTAGATGGAATAGGACTGCTCCTGACTGCTCTAGATGGAATAGGATTGTTCCTGACTGCTCTAGATGGAATGTGACTGCTCCTGACTGCTCTAGATGGAATAGGATTGTTCCTAACTGCTCTAGATGGAATAGGACTGCTCTTGACTGCTCTAGATGGAATAGGACTGCTCCTGACTGCTCTAGAAGGAATAGGACTGCTCCTGACTGCTGTTGATGGAATAGGACTGCTCCTGACTGCTGTTGATAGAATAGGACTGCTCCTGACTGCGCTAGATGGAATAGGATTGTTCCTGACTGCTCTAGATGGTCTGACTGCTCCTGACTGGTGTTGATGGAATATGACTGCTCCTGACTGCGCTAGATGGAATAGGATTGTTCCTGACTGCTCTAGATGGTCTGACTGCTCCTGACTATTGTTGATGGAACAGAACTGCTCTTGACTGCTCTAGATGGAATAGGACTGCTCCTGACTGCTCTAGATGGAATAGGACTGCTCTTGACTGCTGTTGATGGAATAGGACTGCTCCTGACTGTTCTAGATGGAATAGGACTGCTCCTGACTGCTCTAGATGGAATAGGATTGTTCCTGACTGCTCTAGATGGAATGTGACTGCTCCTGACTGCTCTAGATGGAATAGGATTGTTCCTAACTGCTCTAGATGGAATAGGACTGCTCTTGACTGCTCTAGATGGAATAGGACTGCTCCTGACTGCTGTTGATAGAATAGGACTGCTCCTGACTGCTCTAGATGGAATAGGATTGTTCCTGACTGCTCTAGATGGAATGTGACTGCTCCTGACTGCTCTAGATGGAATAGGATTGTTCCTAACTGCTCTAGATGGAATAGGACTGCTCTTGACTGCTCTAGATGGAATAGGACTGCTCCTGACTGCTCTAGAAGGAATAGGACTGCTCCTGACTGCTGTTGATGGAATAGGACTGCTCCTGACTGCTGTTGATAGAATAGGACTGCTCCTGACTGCGCTAGATGGAATAGGATTGTTCCTGACTGCTCTAGATGGTCTGACTGCTCCTGACTGGTGTTGATGGAATAGGACTGCTCCTGACTGCGCTAGATGGAATAGGATTGTTCCTGACTGCTCTAGATGGTCTGACTGCTCCTGACTATTGTTGATGGAACAGAACTGCTCTTGACTGCTCTAGATGGAATAGGACTGCTCCTGACTGCTCTAGATGGAATAGGACTGCTCTTGACTGCTGTTGATGGAATAGGACTGCTCCTGACTGTTCTAGATGGAATAGGACGTCTTCTGCCTGTTCTAGATGGAATAGGATTGTTCCTGACTGCTCAAGATGGAGTAGGACTCCTCTTGGCTGCTTTAGATGGAATAGGATTGTTCCTGACTGCTCTAGATGGAACAGGACTGCTCCTGTCTGTTCTAGATGGAATAGGACTGCTCCTGTCTGTTCTAGATGGAACAGGACTGCTCCTGTCTGTTCTAGATGGAATAGGACTGCTCCTGACTGCTGTAGATGGAATAGGACTGCTCCTGACCGCTCTAGATGGTGTGTGTGTGTCTGTGTGTGTGTCTGTGTGCGTGTCTGTGTGCGTGTGTGTGTGCGTGTGTCAGAGTTATTTTAGCAGCAGGGTTAGCACTGAGCCAGACAAGCTCTAATGTCTGCAGGCAGGCTGGTTCTACTGTGGATCTGGATTCTGTCTCCTACTACAGCGGAAAACCAGCTAGATGAAATGACTGGCCCAGACCCAGAGGTGTATTGTCAGCAGGTTAGCTGGAGGTCAGCCCTCAGGACAGGCTCTGATGTCTGATATCTGCAGTGCCCTTTGTGTGTGTGTGTGTGTGTGTGTGTGTGTGTGTGTGTGTTGTGTGTGTGTTAGAAAGGTGTATTAGCAGCAGGTTAGCTGGATGTCAGCCCTCAGGACAACCTCTGATGTCTATATTGGCTCTGCTGGGTAGTCCTGGACAGAGACAAAGGCACACAGACACTGTATGCCTGTGTGTTACAGTACACCGCCTGGTTGTATGCCTGTGTGTTACAGTACACTGCCTGGCTGTATGCCTGTGAGTTACAGTACACTGCCTGGCTGTGTGCCTGTGTGTTACAGTACACCGCCTGGCTGTATGCCTGTGTGTTACAGTACACCGCCTGACTGTATGCCTGTGTGTTACAGTACACTGCCTGGCTGTATGCCTGTGTGTTACAGTACACCGCCTGGCTGTATACCTGTGAGTTACAGTACACTGCCTGGCTGTGTGCCTGTGTGTTACAGTACACCGCCTGGCTGTATGCCTGTGTGTTACAGTACACCGCCTGACTGTATGCCTGTGTGTTACAGTACACTGCCTGGCTGTGTGCCTGTGTGTTACAGTACACCGCCTGGCTGTATGCCTGTGTGTTACAGTACACCGCCTGACTGTATTCCTGTGTGTTACAGTACACTGCCTGGCTGTATGCCTGTGTGTTACAGTACACTGCCTGGCTGTATGCCTGTGTGTTACAGTACACTGCCTGCCTGTATGCCTGTGTGTTACAGTACACTGCCTGGCTGTATGCCTGTGTGTTATCACTGGAGTCTCTAGTATCTAGATCACAGTACAACTAGATGTTGATGCAGGAGCCATCACACTGATATAATATAATTCCTCCTCAAATGTCATTAAAATTATACTGTGTTAAGAAAGAGGAGATGCTATGGAATATGACCTGATGGAACGGTCATAGGAACTGATTAATACTGAACAGGACCTGAGAGATCTGTCATAGGAACTGATTAATACTGAACAGGACCTGAGAGATCTGTCATAGGAACTGATTAATACTGAACAGGACCTGAGAGATCTGTCATAGGAACTGATTAATACTGAACAGGACCTGAGAGATCTGTCATAGGAACTGATTAATACTGAACAGGACCTGAGAGAACTGTCATAGGAACTGATTAATACTGAACAGGACCTGAGAGAACTGTCATAGGAGCTGATTAATACTGAACAGGACCTGAGTGAACTGTCATAGGAACTGATTAATACTGAACAGGACCTGAGAGAACTGTCATAGGAGCTGATTAATACTGAACAGGACCTGAGAGAACTGTCATAGGAACTGATTAATACTGAACAGGACCTGAGAGAACTGTCATAGGAACTGATTAATACTGAACAGGACCTGAGAGAACTGTCATAGGAACTGATTAATACTGAACAGGACCTGAGAGAACTGTCATAGGAACTGATTAATACTGAACAGGACCTGAGAGAACTGTCATAGGAACTGATTAATACTGAACAGGACCTGAGAGAACTGTCATAGGAACTGATTAATACTGAACAGGACCTGAGAGAACTGTCATAGGAACTGATTAATACTGAACAGGACCTGATGGAAACAATAACCTCACCCAGGAACTCTGTATGTCTAGTCAGTCTACACCAGAGCCTTATATTTGGATAATCAATACTAAGGCTCTGGTCTACACGATCGTGCAGACCGACTCACAGACCTCAGGGATGATGACATAGGGAGAGGGGGAGGGAGGGAGGGAGGGAGAGAGAGAGAGAGAGAGAGAGAGAGAGCGAGAAGGAAAGAGAGAGAGGATGAGAGACAGACAGAAATAGAGAGACACAGACAGACAGACAGACAGACAGACAGACAGACAGACAGACAGACAGACAGACAGACAGACAGACAGACAGACAGACAGACAGACAGACAGACAGAAATAGAGAGAGACAGAGACAGACAGACAGAGAATTAGAGGGGTGAGAGAGAGAGAGGATGAGAGAGAGGCTGCATCTCACCTTTCCGATGATGCTGCCAACTTCCTGCAAAAGGAAAGAAAGTAAAATGTCACTATATTGATTTAATCCTGTCAGGAGTCATCTAGTGGTCAAGTTGCTCTCTGGGGTGGTAGACCACTATGCCACTACACCACCATACTACCAAAGACAGTCACTAGACAATAGACCACCCCAGACAGCCACTACCCCACCATACCACCTAAGACAGTCACTTGACCACTATACCACCCCAGACAGCCACTAGACCACCCCAGACAACCACTAGACCACCCCAGACAGCCACTAGACCACTATACCACCCCAGACAGCCACTACCCCACCATACCACCTAAGACAGTCACTAGAAAATACACCACCCCAGACAGCCACTAGACCACTAGACCACCCCAGACAGCCACTAGACCACTAGACCACCCCAGACAGCCACTAGACTACTAGACCACCCCAGACAGCCACTAGACCACTAGACCACCCCAGACAGCCACTAGACCACCAGACCACCCCAGACAGCCACTAGACTACTAGACCACCCCAGACAGCCACTAGACCACTAGACCACCCCAGACAGCCACTAGACTACTAGACCACCCCAGACAGCCACTAGACCACTAGACCACCCCAGACAGCCACTAGACCACCAGACCACCCCAGACAGCCACTAGACTACTAGACCACCCCAGACAGCCACTAGACCACTAGACCACCCCAGACAGCCACTATACCACCCCAGACAGCCACTACCCCACCATACCACCTAAGACAGTCACTAGAAAATAGACCACCCAAGACAGCCACTAGACCACTAGACCACCCCAGACAGCCACTAGACCACTAGACCACTAGACCACTAGACCACCCCAGACAGCCACCTGACCACTAGACCACCCCAGACAGCCACTAGACCACCCCAGACAGCCACTAGAACACTAGACCACCCCAGACAGCCACTAGATCACTAGACCACCCCAGACAGCCACTAGATCACTAGACCACCCCAGACAGCCACTAGACCACTAGACCACCCCAGACAGCCACTAGATCACTAGACCACCCCAGACAGCCACTAGATCACTAGACCACCCCAGACAGCCACTAGATCACTAGACCACCCCAGACAGCCACTAGATCACTAGACCGCCCCAGACAGCCACTAGACCACCCCAGACAGCCACTAGAACACTAGACCACCCCAGACAGCCACTAGATCACTAGACCGCCCCAGACAGCCACTAGACCACCCCAGACAGCCACTAGAACACTAGACCACCCCAGACAGCCACCAGATCACTAGACCACCCCAGACAGCCACTAGATCACTAGACCACTCCAGACAGCCACTAGACTACCCCAGACAGCCACTAGACCACCCCAGACAGCCACTAGACCACCCCAGACAGCCACTAGACCACTCCAGACAGCCACCAGACCACTAGAACACCCCAGACAGCCACTAGACCACCCCAGACAGCCACTAGACCACTAGACCACTAGACCAAGTCCACCCCTGGCCACATGTGTGTCATCATCTAAGGCAAGCAGACAGACCTACCTTTCCGTGCATGAGGAGCCGTAGCGTAAGGGTGACGTTCATGCCCCCCTCTCCAAAGTCCTGTTCACAGTTCATGTTGATGTGAGACTGAGACACAAGGAGACGCATGAAAGATGCTCTGCAGACAGACAGACAGACTCTCAGGGTGAAGGGAGAGGTTCTCTCTCTTC
This sequence comes from Salmo trutta, assembly GCF_901001165.1. NCBI lineage: Eukaryota > Metazoa > Chordata > Actinopteri > Salmoniformes > Salmonidae > Salmo > Salmo trutta. Next base: position 7,801,747 of record NC_042972.1, on the reverse strand, counting down.
TCACAGCTCTCTGTAGGAACACACAGGAAGTACAACACTTTGTTATTATTGATTATAGTGATTATTGATTATTGAAGGGAGTGAAATGGGGGGCGGGGTCTCTCTGCTCACAGCTCTCTGGGAAGAGGGACATTAACAATACAACATTGTTATTCTTGATTATAGCGATTATTGTTTATTGATTATTATTTTGAGTTATCCCAGAAAACGTAACAATTGTATAATTTTCGAAAAAGGAAATGGTTCACCCGTATACGTGATACAACTGAAACCAAAGAATGGCTGTATACAGTACAGTACGTCAGCAACAAGCTTCAGAGAAACAGCTTGTTGTTAGAGAAACAGGTTGTTTTTAGAGAAACAGGTATTGTTAGAGAATCAGGTCATTTTCAGAGAAACAGGTTGTTGTTAGAGAAACAGGTCATTTTCAGAGAAACAGGTTGTTGTTAGAGAAACAGGTCATTTTCAGAGAAACAGGTCGTTGTTAGAGAAACAAGTCATTGTCGGAGAAACATGTAATTGTTCGAGAAACAGGTTGTTGTTAGTAGCAGTTCATTGTTAGAGAAATGTGTAGTTTTTAGAGAAACAGGTAATTGTTAGAGAAACAGGTCATTGTCTGAGAAACAGGTCGTTGTCTGAGAAACAGGTCGTTGTCTGAGAAACAGGTCATTGTTCGAGAAACAGGTCATTGTTAGAGAAACAGGTTGTTAGAGAAACAGGTCATTGTTAGAGAAACAGGTTGTTAGAGAAACAGGTCGTTAGAGAAACAGGTCGTTAGAGAAACAGGTTGTTAGAGAACAGGTCATTGTTAGAGAAACAGGTCATTGTTCGAGTAGTGATTCATTGTCAGAGAAATGTGTCGTTGTTAGAGAAACAGGTCATTGTTTGAGAAAAGAGGCCATTGTTAGAGAAACAGGTCGTTGTCAGAGAAACAGGTCGTTGTTAGAGAAACAGGTCATTGTTAGAGAAACAGGTCGTTGTCAGAGAAACAGGTCGTTGTTAACAACACAATTTAGCTCATTGTACCCAGAGCCTATCTTTTCAAACACTTCTACATAACGACGGGAACAAGGAACACAATGTATAAAAAAGGCCATGCCTGTGCATGTGACTTTCCCCACAGTCTCGTTAGTGTGATTTATCCCCTTCTCAGCTCTATAATCACTGCCAGGTTTCATGGACATGTGGACATGTGGACTCTGGCCCCTCCCTCTCTAGCTCAGAGTGGTTATCGTCTTTGGCCAATGAGGACGCCAAGTTTGGCTGGGGACCAAGTTTTCAGTGTTTTTTTCTAGAAGTGTTGTTGGGGATAGTTTCTGATGATCAATACATGCTACTGAAACCTTGGTTATCTTGTTAAATATGTAACTTAGTGTTCTGTCGCCAGCGGTTAGCATTGCTTACCTGTTAAGGTAATGCATACTATTGTCTAAGTAGAGAATTGCCAGCTACTGTAATAATTGCATGTTCGTAGCTGTTATTATGGGCATGCTAATGCTACTGTTCGAGTCGTGTTACGTGCAAGAAAAGTGAAGCCAGTAGAAGATGATTCTAGATGGCCTGGTCTACTTCCACATACACACTTGATTTACGGCCTATTACATAAGATCTCTAGCTGGCTGGAGAGAAAAGGTCACAAGTCGTGACTGGCAGCAGTAATTAGACTCTCTCTCCGCCAAGACGTTGACATCCTATCTGTAGCTGTGTGAATATGTGTCTGCAGTGATATGCTATCTAGGCTATGTAGTCTAAGGTGCTAATTGTATAGCTGCATTACAGCTGTTAATATGTACATATATTTTCCTTTCCTTATAGAATCACAAAGACTTCTTCTAGGGTGTGTGTGTGTGTGTGTGTATGTGTGTGTGTGTGTGTGTGTGTGTGTGTGTGTGTGTGTGTGTGTGCAGGTCACCTAAGACATGATACAACTCTGGATGTGGACACAACTGTCTTGTTCTAACCGGACAGCCTGTAGCAAGTCAGAACCTTAACAATCAAATAAAATGTGAAATCAAATTTTATTTGTCACATGCGCCGAAATACAACAAGGTGTAGACGTTACAGTGAAATGCTTACTTACAAGCCCTTAACCAACAATGCTTTAAGAAGTGTTAAGAAAAAAAATAAGTAAAAAATAGAAAATAAAAGTAACAAATAATTAAAGAGCAGCAGTAAAATAACAAGCGAGGCTATATACAGGAGGTACCGGTAGAGAGTCAATTTGCGAGGGAACCGTTTAGTCGAGGTAATTGAGGTAATATGTACATGTAGGTAGAGTTAGTGACTATGCATAGATAATCAACAGAGAGTAGCAGCAGCATAAAAGACGGGTCTGGGTAGCCATTTGGTTACCTGTTTAGAAGTCTTATGGTTTGGGGGTAGAAACTGTTAAGAAGCCTCTTGGACCTAGAATTGGCACTCCGGTTCCTCTTGCCGTGCGGTAGCAGAGAGAACAGTCTATGACTAGGGTGGCTGGAGTCTTTGACAATTTTTAGGGCTTTCCTCTGACACCGCCTGGTATAGAGGTCCTGGATGGCAGGAAGCTTGGCCCCAGTGATGTACTGGGCCGTACGCACTACCCTCTGTAGTGCCTTGTGGTCAAAGGCCGAGCAGTTACCATACCAGGCAGTGATGCAACCAGTCAGGATGCTCTCGATGGTGCAGCTGTAGAATCTGTTGAGGATCTGAGGACCCATGCCACATTTTTTTTTTTCTCCTGAGAGGCAATATGGTTTGTCGTGCCCTCTTCACGACTGTCTTAGTGTGTTTGGACCATGATCGTTTGTTTGTGATGTGGACACCAAGGAACTTGAAGCTCTCAACCTGCTCCACTACAGACCCGTTGATGAGAATGGGGGGCGTGCTCAGTCCTCCTTTTCCTGTAGTCCACAATCATCTCCTAATCAGCATAAAGTACTAGCGGGTGAGGGCATTCACAGCCGACGGCTCAGACGAGCTCCAGTTAGCTGTTTTTACATGGTCCTTCGAGCTGGATTCTGACCTAGCTACAGAGAAGATGTTGCAGTAAACTGAAGAGGAGTTGTTTCCACGCCCCAGGATGCAGACGAGTTATCCTACAGACGACCAGCCCTGCTCCAGGCCTCCTCAGTAGTAAACGGGTGGCCACACCCTCACCAGTTGGGAGCTTCTGAGGGAATATGAGAACCTGCGTCATGAGCAGGAAGAGATCAGGAGGATGTACTCTAGGCCCTCCCGGCCTGAGTCACCGCCGTGGAAGCACCGTCTCCTGATTGTCACCGCTCTATGATCCGCCACGGAAGTCCCACCATAGGCGATACTCCCAGACTTCAGGGCTGCTCCCCTAACAGACTCTACTTCATACCTCTCAGAGTCGGCCCAGCTGCTCCCCTAACAGACTCTACTTCATACCTCTCAGAGTCGGCCCAGCTGCTCCCCTAACAGACTCTAATTCATACCTCTCAGAGTCGGCCCAGCTGCTCCCCTAACAGACTCTACTTCATACCTCTCAGAGTCGGCCCAGCTGCCCCCCTAACAGACTCTACTTCATACCTCTCAGAGTCGGCCCAGCTGCTCCCCTAACAGACTCTACTTCATACCTCTCAGTCGGCCCAGCTGCTCCCCTAACAGACTCTACTTCCTACCTCTCAGAGTCGGCCCAGCTGCCCCCCTAACAGACTCTACTTCATACCTCTCAGAGTCGGCCCAGCTGCTCCCCTAACAGACTCTACTTCATACCTCTCAGAGTCGGCCCAGCTGCTCCCCTAACAGACTCTACTTCCTACCTCTCAGAGTCGGCCCAGCTGCTCCCCTAACAGACTCTACTTCATACCTCTCAGAGTCGGCCCAGCTGCTCCCCTAACAGACTCTACTTCATACCTCTCAGAGTCGGCCCAGCTGCTCCCCTAACAGACTCTACTTCCTACCTCTCAGAGTCGGCCCAGCTGCCCCCCTAACAGACTCTACTTCATACCTCTCAGAGTCGGCCCAGCTGCTCCCCTAACAGACTCTAATTCATACCTCTCAGAGTCGGCCCAGCTGCTCCCCTAACAGACTCTACTTCATACCTCTCAGAGTCGGCCCAGCTGCTCCCCTAACAGACTCTACTTCATACCTCTCAGAGTCGGCCCAGCTGCTCCCCTAACAGACTCTACTTCATACCTCTCAGAGTCGGCCCAGCTGCTCCCCTAAAAGACTCTACTTCATACCTCTCAGAGTCGGCCCAGCTGCTCCCCTAACAGACTCTACTTCATACCTCTCAGAGTCGGCCCAGCTGCTCCCCTAACAGACTCTACTTCATACCTCTCAGTCGGCCCAGCTGCCCCCCTAACAGACTCTACTTCATACCTCTCAGAGTCGGCCCAGCTGCTCCCCTAACAGACTCTACTTCATACCTCTCAGAGTCGGCCCAGCTGCTCCCCTAACAGACTCTACTTCATACCTCTCAGAGTCGGCCCAGCTGCTCCCCTAACAGACTCTACTTCATACCTCTCAGAGTCGGCCCAGCTGCTCCCCTAACAGACTCCACCTCATACCTCTAAGAGTCGGCCCAGCTGCTCCCCTAACAGACTCTACTTCATACCTCTCAGAGTCGGCCCAGCTGCTCCCCTAACAGACTCTACTTCATACCTCTCAGAGTCGGCCCAGCTGCTCCCCTAACAGACTCTACTTCCTACCTCTCAGAGTCGGCCCAGCTGCCCCCCTAACAGACTCTACTTCATACCTCTCAGAGTCGGCCCAGCTGCTCCCCTAACAGACTCTACTTCATACCTCTCAGAGTCGGCCCAGCTGCTCCCCTAACAGACTCTACTTCATACCTCTCAGAGTCGGCCCAGCTGCTCCCCTAACAGACTCTAATTCATACCTCTCAGAGTCGGCCCAGCTGCTCCCCTAACAGACTCTACTTCATACCTCTCAGAGTCGGCCCAGCTGCTCCCCTAACAGACTCTACTTCATACCTCTCAGAGTCGGCCCAGCTGCTCCCCTAACAGACTCTACTTCATACCTCTCAGAGTCGGCCCAGCTGCTCCCCTAACAGACTCTACTTCATACCTCTCAGAGTCGGCCCAGCTGCTCCCCTAACAGACTCTACTTCATACCTCTCAGAGTCGGCCCAGCTGCTCCCCTAACAGACTCTAATTCATACCTCTCAGTCGGCCCAGCTGCCCCCCTAACAGACTCTACTTCATACCTCTCAGAGTCGGCCCAGCTGCTCCCCTAACAGACTCTACTTCATACCTCTCAGAGTCGGCCCAGCTACTCCCCTAACAGACTCTACTTCATACCTCTCAGAGTCGGCCCAGCTGCCCCCCTAACAGACTCTACTTCATACCTCTCAGAGTCGGCCCAGCTACTCCCCTAACAGACTCTACTTCATACCTCTCAGAGTCGGCCCAGCTGCTCCCCTAACAGACTCTACTTCATACCTCTCAGAGTCGGCCCAGCTACTCCCCTAACAGACTCTACTTCATACCTCTCAGAGTCGGCCCAGCTGCTCCCCTAACAGACTCTACTTCATACCTCTCAGAGTCGGCCCAGCTGCTCCCCTAACAGACTCTACTTCATACCTCTCAGAGTCGGCCCAGCTGCTCCCCTAACAGACTCTACTTCATACCTCTCAGAGTCGGCCCAGCTACTCCCCTAACAGACTCTACTTCATACCTCTCAGAGTCGGCCCAGCTGCTCCCCTAACAGACTCTACTTCATACCTCTCAGAGTCGGCCCAGCTGCTCCCCTAACAGACTCTACTTCATACCTCTCAGAGTCGGCCCAGCTGCTCCCCTAACAGACTCTACTTCATACCTCTCAGAGTCGGCCCAGCTGCTCCCCTAACAGACTCTACTTCATACCTCTCAGAGTCGGCCCAGCTGCTCCCCTAACAGACTCTACTTCATACCTCTCAGAGTCGGCCCAGCTGCTCCCCTAACAGACTCTACTTCATACCTCTCAGAGTCGGCCCAGCTGCTCCCCTAACAGACTCTACTTCATACCTCTCAGAGTCGGCCCAGCTGCTCCCCTAACAGACTCTACTTCATACCTCTCAGAGTCGGCCCAGCTGCTCCCCCAACAGACTCTACTTCATACCTCTCAGAGTCGGCCCAGCTGCCCCCCTAACAGACTCTACTTCATACCTCTCAGAGTCGGCCCAGCTGCTCCCCTAACAGACTCTACTTCATACCTCTCAGAGTCGGCCCAGCTGCTCCCCTAACAGACTCTACTTCATACCTCTCAGAGTCGGCCCAGCTGCTCCCCTAACAGACTCTACTTCATACCTCTCAGAGTCGGCCCAGCTGCCCCCCTAACAGACTCTACTTCATACCTCTCAGAGTCGGCCCAGCTGCTCCCCTAACAGACTCTACTTCATACCTCTCAGAGTCGGCCCAGCTGCTCCCCTAACAGACTCTACTTCATACCTCTCAGAGTCGGCCCAGCTGCTCCCCTAACAGACTCTAATTCATACCTCTCAGAGTCGGCCCAGCTGCTCCCCTAACAGACTCTACTTCATACCTCTCAGAGTCGGCCCAGCTGCTCCCCTAACAGACTCTACTTCATACCTCTCAGAGTCGGCCCAGCTGCTCCCCTAACAGACTCTACTTCATACCTCTCAGAGTCGGCCCAGCTGCTCCCCTAACAGACTCTACTTCATACCTCTCAGAGTCGGCCCAGCTGCTCCCCTAACAGACTCTACTTCATACCTCTCAGAGTCGGCCCAGCTGCTCCCCTAACAGACTCTAATTCATACCTCTCAGTCGGCCCAGCTGCCCCCCTAACAGACTCTACTTCATACCTCTCAGAGTCGGCCCAGCTGCTCCCCTAACAGACTCTACTTCATACCTCTCAGAGTCGGCCCAGCTACTCCCCTAACAGACTCTACTTCATACCTCTCAGAGTCGGCCCAGCTGCTCCCTAACAGACTCTACTTCATACCTCTCAGAGTCGGCCCAGCTGCTCCCCTAACAGACTCTACTTCATACCTCTCAGAGTCGGCCCAGCTGCTCCCCTAACAGACTCTACTTCATACCTCTCAGAGTCGGCCCAGCTGCTCCCCTAACAGACTCTACTTCATACCTCTCAGAGTCGGCCCAGCTGCTCCCCTAACAGACTCTACTTCATACCTCTCAGAGTCGGCCCAGCTGCTCCCCTAACAGACTCTACTTCATACCTCTCAGAGTCGGCCCAGCTGCTCCCCTAACAGACTCTACTTCATACCTCTCAGAGTCGGCCCAGCTGCTCCCCTAACAGACTCTACTTCATACCTCTCAGAGTCGGCCCAGCTGCTCCCCTAACAGACTCTACTTCATACCTCTCAGAGTCGGCCCAGCTGCTCCCCCAACAGACTCTACTTCATACCTCTCAGAGTCGGCCCAGCTGCCCCCCTACAGACTCTACTTCATACCTCTCAGAGTCGGCCCAGCTGCTCCCCTAACAGACTCTACTTCATACCTCTCAGAGTCGGCCCAGCTGCTCCCCTAACAGACTCTACTTCATACCTCTCAGAGTCGGCCCAGCTGCTCCCCTAACAGACTCTACTTCATACCTCTCAGAGTCGGCCCAGCTGCCCCCCTAACAGACTCTACTTCATACCTCTCAGAGTCGGCCCAGCTGCTCCCCTAACAGACTCTACTTCATACCTCTCAGAGTCGGCCCAGCTGCTCCCCTAACAGACTCTACTTCATACCTCTCAGAGTCGGCCCAGCTGCTCCCCTAACAGACTCTAATTCATACCTCTGAGTCGGCCCAGCTGCTCCCCTAACAGACTCTACTTCAGGCCTCCCTGGCCAGTGCATTCGCTACCTACATGGGTCCGTTGGGACTTCCACAATGAGGTGGCCCAGCTGCTTTCCCAACCGATGTGCCTCTAGGTCACCCCGGGCCGGAGGTACGGAAGAATCCGGTCCGCTTCTGCTCTCCAGAGCGGCCTAGCTCCCCAGCAGATGAAGACAACTCCAGTGTGCACAGTCCACCACACCAAGGTCTGTACACCCTCTCAGCCAGAGCCTTGACTAGCCATAGTTTAGGAGACTTCCGCTCCAGTCGTGGAGCCACAGCCAGCCGGAACTTCCACCAGCTCACCCTCAGGAACCCCTCCCTGCTCCTGGCCCAAACTCGCGTTGGACGGAGGATTTAACCATCTAGGTATATATATATATATATATATATATATATATATATATATATATATATATATATATATATATATATAGGCTGTGCAACACAAAAGGTTCAATCAAGACTGTGAACATTAATATGATTGCCAAGTATCAGGAGCTAGCACATCAAATCAGCACTCTAATTTAAAAAACTTAATTGAGAATCTGTCAAAAGCTTAAGTGAGCATTAAATCAGCTTCTGGCTTGAACATGCCACTCGCCTGGTAGACGCTTAAAAGCCCCTGCACAGTCATCACACACATGGCAGAAAAGCAAAAAACGACATCTCTGTATGTGTCTGTATGACTCATCCTCTTCGCATCTGTCTGGTGAGAAACATTTAGACATTCGTCTTCGTGTCTCAGCTAAGATACTGTGTGTGTCAGTGGAGGCTGGTGAGGGGAGGACGGCTCATAATAACGTCTGGAACAGAGCAAATTGAACGGCGTCAAACACAAGGAAACCATGTGTTTGATGTATTTGATACCATTCCACTGATTCTGCTCCAGTCATTACCACGAGCCTGTCCTCCCTACTTAAGATACCACTAACCTCCTGTGGTGTGGTGTGGTGTGGTGTGTGTGTGTGTGTGTGTGTGTGTGTGTCAGCCTAAGACTGCCTGTCTGCCAGAAGCATGGTTACAGTAATTAGAGACTCAATTGTCATGCCTGAGGAACTGCAGCTGTGGGAGGAGGGAGTGTGTGTGTGTGTGAGAGAGAGTGTGTGTGTGTTTGTGTTTACAGGGTAATATTCTGCTGCTGGGAAACACACATATACACACACACACACACACACACACACACACACACACACACACACACACACACACACACACACACACACTTCCCCAAAACACAGTTCTCCTTGAAAGTAGGTCACAAATGTGATGCTAGCTGGCACACAGGACCAAGCCTTGGTCACATGGTGTTTCTAGGGTTTATCAGAAATACATGTCGAGTAATTATCCTCTCACCCCTCTCTAATTCTACAGAGTAGGACAGTGTTTATAGACCAGCCCTTTATTTCAGTCACTTTAATCATATCTACATGTACATACTACCTCAATCAGCCCGACTAACTGGTGTCTGTATGTAGCCTCTCTACTGTATATAGCCTCGCTACTGTTAAAGCCTCGCTACTGTTATCTTTCACTGTCTTTTTACTGTTGTTTTTATTTCTTTACTTACCTATTATTCACCTAATACCTTTTTATTTTTTTAATTGCACTGTTGGTAAGTAAGCATTTCACTGGTAACAGCCCTGGTAACATCCCTAGTAACAGTCCTAATAACAGTCCTAGTAACAGCCCTAGTAACAGCCTATTAACAGCCCTATTAACAGCCTAGTAACAGCCCTGGTAACAGCCTAAGTAACAGCCCGAGTAACAGTCCTAGTAACAGCCCGAGTAACAGTCCTAGTAACAGCCCTATTAACAGCCCTAGTAACAGCCCTAGTAACATCCCTAGCAACAGCCCTAATAACAGCCGAGTAACAGCCCTAATAACCTCCCTAGTAACAGCCCAAGTAACATCCCTAGTAAAAGCCTAGTAACAGTCCTAATAACAGTCCTAGTAACATCCCTAGTAACAGTCCTAATAACAGTCCTAGTAACAGCCCTAGTAACAGTCCTAGTAACATCCCTAGCAACAGCCCTAATAACAGCCGAGTAACAGCCCTAATAACAGCCCCAATAACCTCCCTAGTAACAGCCCTAGTAACATCCCTAGTAACAGTCCTAGTAACAGCCCTGGTAACACCCTAAGTAACAGCCCTAGTAACAGACCTAGTAACAGTCCTAATAACAGTCCTAGTAACATCCCTAGTAACAGACCTAGTAACAGTCCTAATAACAGTCCTAGTAACATCCCTAGTAACAGTCCTAATAACAGTCCTAGTAACAGTCCTAGTAACAGTCCTAATAACAGTCCTCGTAACAGCCTAGTAACAGCCCTGGTAACAGCCTAAGTAACAGCCCTAGTAACAGACCTAGTAACAGACCTCGTAACAGCCTATTAACAGCCTACTAACAGTCCTAATAACAGTCCTAGTAACAGCCCTGGTAACAGCCTAAGTAACAGCCCTAATAACAGTCCTAGTAACAGCCCTCGTAACAGCCCTGGTAACAGCCTAAGTAACAGCCTAAGTAACAGCCCTAGTAAAAGTCCTAGTGACAGCCCTAGTAACATCCCTAATAACAGCCCTAATAACATCCCTAGTAACAGCCCTAGTAACAGTCCTAGTAACATCCCTAGTAACATCCCTAGTAACAGCCCTAGTAACATCCCTAGTAACAGCCCTAGTAACAGCCCTAGTAACAGCCCTAATAACATCCCTAGTAACAGCCCTAGTAACAGCCCTAGTAACAGTCCTAGTAACAGCCCTAGTAACATCCCTAGTAACAGCCCTAGTAACATCCCTAGTAACAGCCCTAGTAACAGCCCTAGTAACAGCCCTAGTAACAGCCCTAGTAACATCCCTAGTAACAGCCCTGGTAACAGCCTAAGTAACAGCCTAAGTAACAGCCCTAGTAACAGTCCTAGTGACAGCCCTAGTAACATCCCTAATAACAGCCCTAATAACATCCCTAGTAACAGCCCTAGTAACAGTCCTAGTAACAGCCCTAGTAACATCCCTAGTAACAGCCCTAGTAACATCCCTAGTAACAGCCCTAGTAACAGCCCTAGTAACAGCCCTAGTAACAGCCCTAATAACATCCCTAGTAACAGCCCTAGTAACAGTCCTAGTAACAGCCCTAGTAACATCCCTAGTAACAGCCCTAGTAACATCCCTAGTAACAGCCCTAGTAACATCCCTAGTAACAGCCCTAGTAACAGCCCTAGTAACATCCCTAGTAACAGCCCTAGTAACAGTCCTAGTGACAGCCCTAGTAACATCCCTAATAACAGTCCTAGTGACAGCCCTAGTAACATCCCTAATAACAGCCCTAATAACATCCCTAGTAACAGCCCTAGTAACAGTCCTAGTAACAGCCCTAGTAACATCCCTAGTAACAGCCCTAGTAACATCCCTAGTAACAGCCCTAGTAACATCCCTAGTAACAGCCCTAGTAACAGCCCTAGTAACAGCCCTAGTAACAGCCCTAATAACATCCCTAATAACATCCCTAGTAACAGCCCTAGTAACAGCCCTAGTAACAGCCTAAAACAGCCTTAGTAATAGACCTAGTAACAGCCCCATTAACAGCCCTAATAACAGCCCTAGAAACAGCCCTAGTAACAGGTTATTAACAGCCGTAGTAACACCATAGTATGAAGGGTAAAGTAGCAACGGCACTAGTATCAACATACATATGGAACCCTCCATCCCTCGTCCATTACACTCTCTAAACCATCGCTCCTGCTCCAGCCCACCGGCACCATTTGCATAGGGCTGTGTTGTTTTCTGTTTGTCCCTGAAGCATAGCGTGCACAGTTCATGTATCACGCACGGCCGCACAGCCTGCCTGTCAAGGCCTCACAGATCTCCCCTCTCCTCTCCTTTTCGATCCTCTCCTCTCCTCCCCTCTTCTTTTTCTTTTCTCCTCTTCCCATCTCCTCTACTCTCCCCTCTGCTCTCCTGCCCCCCTTCCCCCTCCCTCTCCTCTCCTCTCCTCTCCTCTCCTCTCCTCTCCTCTCCTCCCCCCTCCCCTCTGCATGCTCCACAGTCAGTTAGTCAGTCCAGCCAGGCAGTCTCTGGCACATTTCCCTGTCTACACTACACTAAGGTTACTACGGTTACTGGCCGGGTTATGTATCATCCGTCAGCTAGAAAGGAAAATATTAAGCACAACTGTGTGAAAGGGCTCCACCAATAGTGTGAAAGGGATCGACCAATAGTGTGAAAGGGATCCACCAATAGTGTGAAAGGGATCGACCAATAGTGTGAAAGGGATCCACCAATAGTGTGAAAGGGATCCACCAATAGCGTGAAAGGGATCCACCAATAGTGTGAAAGGGCTTCACCAATAGTGTGAAAGGGCTTCACCAATAGTGTGAAAGGGATCCACTAATAGTGTGAAAGGGATCCACCAATAGTGTGAAAGGGATCCATCAATAGTGTGAAAGGGATCCACCAATAGCGTGAAAGGGATCCACCAGTAGTGTGAAAGGGATCCATCAATAGTGTGAAAGGGATCCACCAATAGCGTGAAAGGGACCCACTAATAGTGTGAAAGGGATCCACCAATAGTGTGAAAGGGATCCACTAATAGCGTGAAAGGGATCCACCAATAGTGTGAAAGGGATCCACCAATAGCGTGAAAGGGATCCACCAATAGTGTGAAAGGGATCCACCAATAGTGTGAAAGTGATCTACCAAGGCCGTGGTCAGAGTGCCACAACCCTACAATCCTAATAGTCACCGTTGTTTTATGTGGATAATATGGCTGTTACCATAGGGAGACTCACAATTGACCAGGCGTATTCCGGGTTGGCACGGGGTAGGTCGTCACTGTAAAAAATAATTTGTTCTTAACTGTTTTGCCTAGTTAAATAAAGGTTAAATAAAGGTTAAATAATACATCGAATAAATATAAAACATGCTTTAAGGAAGACAGGAGGTATCTCAATATGTGTCTGAAGACAGGAGGTATCTCTATATGCATCTGAAGACAGGAGGTATCTCTATATGCATTTGAAGACAGGAGGTATCTCTATGTGTCTGAAGACAGGAGGTATCTCTATATGTGTCTGAAGACAGGAGGTATCTCTATATGTCTGAAGACAGGAGGTATCTCTATATGCGTCTGAAGACAGGAGGTATCTCTATACAATTAACCCCCCCCCCCTCCTCATTACTCGAGGAGGGGGGGTGAAGGTAGAGTGTTTGTGTGTGATTTGTGTGGGTGCTGAGTGTGTGTGCTGAGAGTGTGTATGTGTGTGTGTAGGTGTGTGTGTATCCTGAGTGTGTGAATGTGTGTGTCCTAAGTAGGGCTGTCCACGACCCCCAAAAAATATTGGTCGACCGAGAGCCGTCTGTACTTTTGTCCTTTCTTTGATCGGTCGAAATGTCTGAACGTGCATTTTTCCAAATATAGATGCAGCCTATGTTTGAATAAAATCAACTATATGTAGGCCACTGAGCTTGTCTGATGCTTTAAGCTCAGCGATTACAAAAAAAAGACACACAAATGACGTAAGAGGGAATCAGAGATCAATATAGCCTAACCAGAAGAAATAAACCTGTTCCTGAGCCTGCTCTTCCTGCTGCTGGCCTTCGCTGATTCTGCCATTACCCTCCTGAAGCTGCTGGTAATAGGCTACACCAGTGGTCGGCAACCTTTTCCATTTGGAGCGCCAAGTTATCCAACCAATTCTACTGATCTGCGTGCCAGTTATATCACATTTCATACACACATTTTCGTGGAACAGTTTCATTTAATTTCTAATAAAGTCTTCATATCTCAAAATGTATGTAATGTGATTAATTAACATTATCTAAATGAAAATGATACAAACATAAAAGTAACTTCTATTAATTACCATTGCAAATATGTGAAAAAAGTTACAAATAAAAACATTGCGGCATGCAGGTGAAAAAATATACAGATTACAAATAAATATTGTATAAATCACATTGGCTACACATGGCCTGTCTGCAAGGAACTTAAAACATTATATCAACTATTAACTTGGTCCTGCCTGAAGCTCCTGCCAGCAAGCTTGCAACATTGTATAAAATATTCTGGACCCTCAGAGGTTCTTGTGCCAGTGAGCTCTGGACAGACAGACACAGCTGTAGGCTATTTGCCCAAGGAACAAGAAGTAATCAGGTAGACCTATTTTATGAGGTTTCCATCAGACATGACATGTTTCCCCTTTCATTCTGAGTGGTTATCCAAGACAATCATAAACAGTATCAGATCCCCAAATGGGAACATTTATAGGCCTAGATTTGCACGCAGGCAAGGTAGCCTAGGGATACTTCTATGTGTAATCAGGCCAGGTAGCCTAGGGCTACTTCTATGAGTAATCAGGGCCAGGTAGCCTAGGGCTACTTCTATGAGTAATCAGGCCAGGTAGCCTAGGGCTACTTCTATGTGTAATCAGGGCCAGGTAGCCTAGGGCTACTTCTATGAGTAATCAGGCCAGGTAGCCTAGGGATACTTCTATGTGTAATCAGGCCAGGTAGCCTAGGGATACTTCTATGTGTAATCAGGCCAGGTAGCCTAGGGCTACTTCTATGTGTAATCAGGGCCAGGTAGCCTAGGGCTACTTCTATGTGTAATGAGGTCAGGTAGCCTAGGGCTACTTCTATGAGTAATCAGGCCAGGTAGCCTAGGGCTACTTCTATGTGTAATCAGGGCCAGGTAGCCTAGGGATACTTCTATGTGTAATCAGGCCAGGTAGCCTAGGGCTACTTCTATGTGTAATCAGGCCAGATAGCCTAGGGCTACTTCTATGTGTAATCAGGGCCAGGTAGCCTTGGGCTACTTCTATGAGTAATCAGGCCAGGTAGCCTAGGGATACTTCTATGAGTAATCAGGACAGGTAGCCTAGGGCTACTTCTATGAGTAATCAGGTGAGGTCTGTACTCAAGATTGACAGGAGCGCTCCAAACAAAAGACAATGAATAAATTGACAAGTCGTAAATGGAATGAAATAAGCCAAACAAACAATGACAACGGTAAGACTGTAATAATAATAATATATTGAATGACAGGCAGAGCACTGAACAGAAATAACCATAACCAAACAAACATTGTAGATTAGAAATAATGAGAATAAACGTTAAATGTACTACTGTTGATACTGTTGTGGCATCCCCAGACAGGCGTGAATCAGATATACGTGAATCATACAGGTGTGAATCAGACAGGCGTGAATCAGACAGGCGTGAATCAAACAGGTGTGAATCAGACAGGCGTGAATCAGACAGGGGTGAATCCGATAAGCGTGAATCAGACAGACGTGAATCAGACAGACGTGAATCAGACAGGCGTGAATCAGATAGGCGTCTGGTGTGCCATCATTTTTTAAATTCTTTTTTAAAATTTAATTTAACCTTTATTTAACAAGGCAAGTCAGTTAAGAACAACTTCTTATTTACAATGACAGCCTAAAGCTGTCACTGCTAAACCCGGACGACAATGGAGTGCCAATTGTGCGCCACCCTATGGGACTCCCAATCACGGCCGGTTCTGATACAGCCTGGAACCGAACCAGGGTCTGTAGTGACGCCTCTAGCACTGAGATGCAGTGCCTTAGACTCGGGAGCCCACCACTCGACTAACCAGGGTCTGTAGTGACGCCTCTAGCACTGAGAACCAGGGTCTGTAGTGACGAGCACTGAGAACCAGGGTCTGAGAACCAGGGTCTGTAGTGACGCCTCTAGCACTGAGATGCAGTGCCTTAGACTCGGGAGCCCACCACTCGACTAAAAAAATCAACCAAACAATGGCCCAGTCGACTAAATGGGGTCAGCTCTAGTTCTAAGTGTGGTTGTGTGTGTCCTTCAGAGCGCTGCAGTTACACAGCACAAAGGAATTTCTATTAGCAGCCACGGCCCACAGACCGCTACTCTGTCATACAGTGAAATTAATTATTGAAATGCTTTCAGATGGGATGGAGTTAAGATTTACACACACACACACACACACACACACACACACACACACGAAACGTAGGCACACACACAGGGGCACACGCACACAAGCAAGCAAGCAAGCACGCACACACACACACACACACACACACACACACACACACACACACACACACTAGTAGGACTTATGTCCATGTGTCCTCCAGGAGCTGAGCTGTCCCCTTGAGAGTTGCCATAGATCAGTCATGCATGAGGTAAGCACTCTACTGAAGGAACACACACAGACTGGGACGTGTGTGTGTGTGTGTGTGTCAGGGGGATTGATCCTAGAGGACACACAGTCTACATGGGACCCCCCCCCTGGCAGTCCTGGCCCGAGTTTCATTCCAGGAAGATGTGCCCTTCCCCCTTCTCTCTTCCCTCAGTCACCCCCCCTAAAGGCCCAGACACCAAGCTACTGTTCAAGGCACCAGGATTCTGGGCTGAGTTTCCTTCCAAGAAGATACTCCTTCTTTCCTTGTTCACTGGGTAAGTATAAGAGCAATAACTCCACCAGCCACCTAGTTTCCTCATTAGATCAGTGAAGGGAACAGAGTGACTGAAAGAAGAGGAAATGGAATGAAATGCAGCCCAGGAGGTTTGATGTTAACATGAAAGAGCCTGGGTTTCCAGGAAGGAGCCTGGGTTTCCAGGAGAGAGCCTGGGTTTCCAGGAGAGAGCCTGGGTTTCCAGGAAAGAGCCTGAGTTTCCAGGAAGGAGCCTGGGTTTCCAGGAGAGAGCCTGGGTTTCCAGGAAGGAGCCTGGGTTTCCAGGAAGGAGCCTGGGTTTCCAGGAAGGAGCCTGGGTTTCCAGGAAAGAGCCTGGGTTTCCAGGAAGGAGCCTGGGTTTCCAGGAAAGAGCCTGGGTTTCCTGGGTTTCCAGGAGAGAGCCTGGGTTTCCAGGAGAGAGCCTGGGTTTCCAGGAAGGAGCCTGGGTTTCCAGGAGAGAGCCTGGGTTTCCAGGAGAGAGCCTGGGTTTCCAGGAGAGAGCCTGGGTTTCCAGGAAGGAGCCTGGGTTTCCAGGAAAGAGCCTGGTATTTTAGTTTGTTTACAAGGTGACTCTCTGGTGATTGATTCCAGGTTAGCAGTTAGCTGATGACGTAACTCCTTCTGTTTGAATTAAACAACCTGCAGCACCATCTTCGGTGAGTTAAATCACGTCAGTGGACGTCGGGCAGAAAAAGTCTCTGTTCCAAATGAAACACTATTACCTATAGTGTGCCCTGGTCAAAAGTAGTGCACTACATTTGATCACAGCCCTGGTCTAAAGTAGTGCACTAAATAGGGAATAGGGTGCAATTTAGGAAGCAACCTCTAATTCACACCATTGGACGGCAGGCAGATGACCTCACGGACAGGCAATCCGAGTGGTTGTAAAAAACACTTCCTGTTTGTCATTCTGATGGGGACGCTGCTGCCTCTATTACCGTGATGATGTCATAACGGCTTGGCATGCTGCCTGCCAGCGAGCAGCATGCCAGGGGGAGGGCGGGAGAGAGAACGAGAGAGAGGGAGGGGCGGGAAATCTGCCGAGATGGGCACGTCTGAGTGAGGGTGACACTGGACCCTATTTAAAGAGATGAGCTGTACAGTGGAGAGAGAGAGAGACAGAGAGAGACAGAGAGCGATAGAGGCTGCCTGTAGGGCTACAACGCGCCTCTGATTTATCCCACCATCCTCTCCTCTCCTCTCCTCTCCTCTCCTCTCCTCTCCTCTCCTCTTGTCCTCCTCTCCTCTCCTCTCCTCTCCTGTCCTCTCCTGTCCTCTCCTCTCCTCTTGTCCTCTCCTCTCCCCCTGTCCTCTCCTGTCTTCCTGTCCTCTCTTCCTGTCCTCTCATCTCCTCCTGTCCTGAATCTGCTCTCTGTCAAATAAACTCTGCATAGCCACGCTGTATTGACAATGCCTTTCCTCTCCTCTCCTCTCCTCTCCTCTCCTCTCCTCTCCTCTCCTCTCCTCTCCTCTCTGTGAAGGCAGAGTTGATGATCACAGTAATTAGGAGGATGGTAATGTCAGAAGTACTGCCAGGATGCTAGCACACTGATCACAGGAAGTGTTGTTCCATCACTGTACAAGAAGAGGAGAGTAGTTATCTAAGTGTTGAGCGCTCAAATGGCAGGGTAGACTAGTGGTTAGAGTGTTGGACTAGTAACCAAAAGGTTGCAAGTTCAAATCCCTGAGCTGACAAGGTACAAATCTGTTGTTCTACCCCTGAACAGGCAGTTAACCCACTAGGCTGTCGTTGAAAATAAGAATCTGTTCTTAACCTCTCTTGGGTAGGGGGCAGTATTATCACCGCTGGACGAAAAATGTACCCGAATTAAACGGCCTACTACTCAGGCCCAGGAACTAGAAATTACACTCGTAATTTTCTAAAACTGTTTGAATGATGTCTGTGAGTATAACAGAACTCATATGGCAGGCAAAAACCTGAGAAAAAAATCCAACCAGGAAGTGCAGGATCTGAGGCTGTAGATTTTCAAGTGATTGCTTATCTAACACACAGTGATTTAGGGTTCATTTTGCACTTCCTAAAGCTTCCACTAGATGTCAACAGTCTTTAGAAAGTTGTTTGAGGCGTCTATGGTGAACAGAGAGCCAACAAAGGAAGTTGGAAGTTGTTGACTCAGGAAAGCACATGATTTCATTGGAGCGCATTCATGTGAGGGGTAGCTGTGTTCCAAAACGTTTTTCAAGACATTGGAATCGTCCGGTTGGAATATTATTGAAGTTCTAAGTTAAAAAGGCCCTAAAGATTGATGCTATACAAGGTTTGACATGTTTGAACGAACGGAAATATAACTTTTTTTGACTTTTCGTCGTGACATTTTGGCCGTGCTTCCTACACTTGGAGTAGATTACTGAACGCGCAAACAACAAGGAGCTATTTGGACATAAATTATGGACTTTATCGAACAAAACAACATTTATTTTGGACCTGGGATTCCTGGAAGTGCCTTCTGATGAAGATCAACAAAGGTAAGTGAATATTTCTAATGCTATTTATGATTTTAAATGACTCCAAAATGGCGGGTATCTGTATTGCTTGATGTCGTTTTCTGAGCGCAGTACTCAGATTATTGCAATGTGTGCTTTCCCCGTGAAGCTTTTGTGAAATCTGTCACAGTGGTTGCATAAAGGAGATGTTCATCTATAATTCTTTGAATAACAGTTTAATATTTTATCAACGTTTATGATGAGTATTTTTGTTAATTGTAGTGCTGATTCACCGGCGGTATTGGAGGCAAAATATTTTCTGAACATCATGCGCCAATGTAAAAGGCTGTCTTTGGATATAAATATCAACTTGATCGAACAGAAAATGCATGTATGGTGTAACATGATGTCCTAGGAGTGTCATCTGATGAAGATCGTCAAAGGTTAGTGCATAATCTTAGCTGGTTTTCTGGTTTTTGTGACGCCTGTCCTTGCTAGGAAAATGGCTGTGTGGTTTTTCTTGTGTTGGAACTGTCCTAACATAATCTAACTTTATGCTTTCGCCGTAAAGCCTTTTTGAAATTGGACAATGTGGTTACATTAAGGAGACATGTATCTTTAAAATGGTGTAAAATAGTCGTATGTTTGAGAACTTTGAATTATGACATTTTGTGGTTTTGAATTTGGCGCTCTGATTTTTTCTAGCGTCCCACCTCCCCAAGAGAGGTTAACTGACTTGCCTAGTTAAATAAAAACTGGTCTCTGACTCTGGGAAAGTCAACCCTTTTAAAAATATGTCATATAGCTATTCCAAAAAGTGTTGTTTACCGTAGTAGTTACTTTTCAAAGAATATATGTCATTCTCATATTCCCATAGTTCCAGCAGACATGGTGGGAGAGGAAACACAGACAATACTACACCATATGAATACTAAGAAGTTCTATAAAACATATTCATGTTAGTTCTATAAAAATATTAATAATGTTAGTTCTATAAATTATATTAATAATGTTAGTTCTATAAAAATATGAATAATGTTAGTTCTATAAAATATATTAATAATGTTAGTTCTATAAAATATATTAATGTTAGTTCTATAAAATATATTAATAATGTTAGTTCTATAAAAATATTAATAATGTTAGTTCTATAAAATATATTAATAATGTTAGTTCTATAAAATATATTAATGTTAGTTCTATAAAATATATTCATGTTAGTTCTATAAAAATATTAATAATGTTAGTTCTATAAAATGTATTCATGTTAGTTCTATAAAAATATTAATAATGTTAGTTCTATAAAATATATTAATAATGTTAGTTCTATAAAATATATTAATAATATCAGTTATGTAAAATATATTAATAATGTTAGTTCTATAAAATATATTAATAATGTTAATTCTATAAAATATATTAATAATGTTAGTTCTATAAAATATATTAATAATGTTAGTTCTATAAAATATATTAATAATGTTAGTTCTATAAAATATATTAATAATGTTAATTCTATAAAATGTATTAATAATGTTAGTTCTATAAAATATATTCATGTTAGTTCTATAAAAAGGCGTCTGCTGATGTCCTGGGCACCTGGAAAAACGTCTAACACTGCAGTGTATCTAGTGTAACCGGGCTGCTATGACTCTTAGCTGTTGGGTGTGTGGTTAAAGGCTGCAGACACCTAGCCCTGCAGAGAGCTACAGTATGTGAATGACTGGGGGATTGATTGAGAGGTAAAAAGCCCTGGCGACCTTGAGGGCCTTATGACCAAAGGAGATTTATCTGAGGGCCTGCAATGGAGTAGAGAGAGTGTGTGTGTGTGTGTGTGTGTGTGTGTGTGTGTGTGTGTGTGTGTGTGTGTGTGTGTGTGCCAGCTAGTCATCAACCCTGCATTATACAGCATCACACAGAGTCACGGCCGGGACACAAGTGGAAAACATATATGCTGTCTCCCTGCATATAGACTGACAGCGCTAAGCCTACATGCACACACACACACACACACACACACACACACACACACACACACACACGCACACACACACATGTGCACATGAACAAATCAAAGACCCACACACACACATGAACAAATCTCAGACACACACACACGTGCACATGAACAAATCGCAGACCCACACGCACACACACACGCACACACACACACACACACACACACACACACACACACACACACACACACACACACACACACACACACACACACACACACACACACACCGTGCCATGTATAGGCTCAGAAACAGAACACAAACGTGCAGACAGATTCAGTTCGAAAAGAAGACAATAAAGGTTTGAAAGGATTGGCCATGAAAACCTTACGGATGACATTAAACCTAGGGGTGCATCCCAAATTGCACTCTGGTCAAAAGTAGGTCACTATATAGGGTGTAGGAGACGTTTTGGCCTATTTATGTGTTGTGTATCATGTTGTCTGTCAAGGGTTATTTTTTATTTGTTTTATACACTAGAGGGCACTATATGTTGGGGTCATGGGTCACTGGTCATGTGTGTATATAGGAAGCACAGGTGACCAGGAAGGGTTAACACAGGTGACCAGGAAGGGTTAACACAGGTGACCAGGAAGGGTTAACACAGGTGACCAGGAAGGGTTAACACAGGTGACCAGGAAGGGTTAGCACAGGTGACCAGGAAGGGTTAACACAGGTGACCAGGAAGGGTTAACACAGGGAGAGCACATTTAGTTGTTACCGTATCACAGATACTGCTTATAGAATGCAGCTCTCTGCACCTTTTCTATAGGAATACGTTTTTTGGAGCTATTTATATTTTACATGCACAATAAATGGTAAATTCACCCAAAAAAGAGTCATGTTTTTTTGTGGACGTGTTCTGGACAGCTCTCTCCCGTGCCAGTGGTTTTTCATAGGGAATCGCCATTACATAGGAAATCAACATTACATAGGGAATAGCCACTACATAGGGAATCACCACTACATAAGGAATCACCACTACATAGGGAATCACCACTACATATGGAATCACCACTACATATGGAATCACCACTACATAGGGAATCACCACTACATAGGGAATCGCCACTACATAGGGAATCACCACTACATAGGGAATCACCACTACATATGGAATCACCACTACATATGGAATCACCACTACATAGGGAATCACCACAACATAGGGAATCAACACTACATAAGGAATCACCACTACATAGGGAATCACCACTACATAGGGAATCACCACTACATAAGGAATCACCACTACATAGGGAATCACCACTACATAGGGAATCAACACTACATAAGGAATCACTAATACATAGGGAATCACCACTACATATGGAATCGCCACTACATAGGAATAGGGTGCCACTTGGGACTTATTGTTACATTACATACAACCATGACATTAATCCGTTTTTTGAATCATACTTATAAACACACATATCTGTATTGTGAGAGCATGTCTACATCATGTCTACATGTAGTGAAATCGCCACTACATAGGGAATCAGCATGTCTACATCATGTCTACTTGTAGTGGAATCAGCATGTCGACATCACACTAGTGTCATGTCAGAACCATAACAATTTGTTTCCCTGAAAGAGAGAAAAAAGAATGAGAGATTCTATGTCTGTCTGTCTGTCTGTCTGTCTGTCTGTCTGTCTGTCTGTCTGTCTGTCTGTCTGTCTGTCTGTCTGTCTGTCTGTCTGTCTGTCTGTCTGTCTGTCTGTCTGTCTGTCGCTGTCTCACTCACTCTGTCTGTCTGTCTGTCTGTCTGTCTGTCTGTCTGTCTGTCTGTCTGTCTGTCTGTCTGTCTGTCTGTCGCTGTCTCACTCACTCTGTCTGTCTGTCTGTCTGTCTCTCTCCCTCTCTCTCTGTGTCCCCCCCCACCCCTCAATTGAATTCAATTGAATTTGCATTATTGGCATGACGTAACAATGTACATATTGCCAAAGCTTACTTTGGATATTTACAATATGAAAATAATAAGAATCAAAATTGTCAACGGGACAACAGTAACAACAATGACCAAGGGTCAAAATAACCGTACATTGAACAATAACAATAAGCATACAGTAGAGGACATGTGCAGGTTGATTGGTCTGTCAGACACTGTCCCTCAACTTATGGCAGGCAGCAATGTAGTGTGCTGCCAACTCACAGCTCTCTGCTTCCTCCCCCAACAGGACGGGTAGCCTATCCTCATCAGAGAGGTCTTTAAAACCTTGAATAAGGGTTTCAAATTTGGGGAAATGACACTCTCTAATTGTTTTATATTTTTGACAGTTTGTCAGGAAATGCAGCTCTGTCTCAGGTTCTGTTGCTGTGCAGTGGTTGCACAGCCTTTCCTCTACAGGAAGCCAGGTTTTCCTGTGTCTACCCTTCTCAATGGCAAGGTTGTGCTCACTGAGCCTATACTTTGTCATGGTTTTTCTAAGGTTTTGATCAGTAACAATGGTCAAATACAGTTGAAGTCGGAAGTTTACATGGAGTTATTAAAACTCGATTTTCAACCACTCCACAAATTTCTTGTTAACAAACTATAGTTTTGGCAAGTTGGTTAGGACATCTACTTTGTGCATGACACAAGTAATTTTTCCAACAATTGTTTACAGACAGATTATTTCACATATTTCACTTAATTCACTGTTTCACAATTCCAGTGGTTCAGAAGTTTACAAACACTAATTCGACGGTGCCTTTAAACAGCTTGCTGTCATGGCTTTAGAAGCTTCTGATAAGCTAATTGACATCATTTGAGTCAATTGGAGGTGTACCAGTGGATGTATTTCAAGGCATACCTTCAAGCTCAGTGCCTCTTTGCTTGACATCATGGGAAAATCAAAAGAAATCAGCCAAGACCGCAGAAAATAAATTCTAGATCTCCACAAGTCTTGTTCATCCTAGGGAGCAATTTCCAAATGCCTGAAGGTACCACATTCATCTGTACAAACAATAGTACGCAAGTATAAACACCATGGGACCATGCAGCCATCATACCCCTCAGGAAGGAGACGCCTTCTGTCTCCTAGAGATGAACGTACTTTGGTGCGAAAAGTGCAAATCAATCCCAGAACAACAGCAAAGGCCCTTCTGAAGATGCTGGAGGAAACAGGTACAAAAGTATCTATATCCAAAGTAAAACGAGTCCTATATCGACATAACCTGAAAGGCTGCTCAGCAAGGAAGAAAGGAACTGCTCCAAAACCACCATAAAAAAGCCAGACTACGGTTTGCAAATTTCACATGGGGACAAAGATCGTACTTTTTGGAGAAATGTCCTCTGGTCTGATGAAACAAAAACTGATCTTTGGCCATAATGACCATCGTTATGTTTGTTTGAAAAAGGGGGAGCTTTGCAAGCCGAAGAACACCATCCCAACCGTGAAGCACAGGGGTGGCAACATCATGTTGTGGAGGTGCTTTGTTGCAGGAGGGACTGGTTTAATTAAACTTCCGACTTCAACTGTATATATCCTTATTCATGATGCAAGACATCTTATGTGTACATCTTATGTGTATAATAATCTCTGTCATGACTTCCACCGAAGGTGGCTCCTCTCCCTGTCTGCTCGGCGGTCGTCGCCGCCGGTCTACTTGCTGCCACCGATCCCTTTTCCTTTTCGTTTGGTTTTGTCTGTCTTGTGTTTCACCTGTTTTGAGTTTAGGTTCATTACTGGGTTATTTATTGTCGCCCTACCAGTTTGGGTTCGTGGGGGATTGTTTTGTTTTACCTGTCGTGGTTTCAGGTTGCGTTGTATTTTGTTTGACATTAGTGGACAGGCGTACTTTCTGGACTGCGTTCCGGACCATGGACTACTTATTCTGGTCCTGTGCCTGTTCATTTTGTTTGGACTCAGGAATAAACGCTCTTCTCTTGCATATGTGGTCTCCTGCGCCTGACTTCACCCCCCCCCCCCCCCCACCTCTCCTAGGGGGAATTGACAGTCCTAGTGGACATACTGTGGTTTAAATTACCCCGTCATCCCCCTCAAAAAAACACCTCAGCGTGGAAATTTCCATTCATTTTCTTTCTATTTCCCATGTAAACAGACAAGAGAGGTCTCTGAATGAGTAAGAAGCAACCTCATTTAACAACAACCTCTGTCCACTCATTTAACAACATACATAATACATAAACCTCCTCCAGGTTCCTTCAGTACAACACAGGCCCTTTTGGTAGCACTGCTGCTGCTGCTTATATTAGCATTCAGACTGGAGGAATTTTACACACACACACACACACACACACACACACACACACACACACACACACACACACACACACACACACACACACACACACACACACACACACACACACACACACGCAAAACACAGACACAGACACAGACACACACACACACACACACACACACACACACACACACACACGCAAAACACAGACACACAAGCACAGACACACACACACACACACACGCAAAACACAGACACACAAGCACAGACACACACACACACACTTCTTAGGAGTTACAGGGCGGCTGGTGACTGGGTGACTGGGTGACTGGGTTCAGGTCGCGACTCAATCAATCAATACAAGGTCAAGGTACAATGTAGTCTGGTGTGTGTGTGTGTGTGTGTGTGTGTGTGTGTGTGTGTGTGTGTGTGTGTGTGTGTGAGTGTGTAGGAGGTAAAGATACAGTGTGTCTGAAGTAACCTTTCTGAACCCTAATCCCTATTGCTGTCTGACACTTAACAAACCCTGCTGCCTACAGGATCTATCAATCATTCAGAGGTGTCTGTGTCTGTGTGTGTGTGTGTGTGTGTTTGTGCGTCTGTCTGTGTCTGTGTGTGTGTGTGTGTGTGTGCCTGTCTGTCTGTGTGTGTGTGTGTGTATGTGTGTCTGTCTGTCTGTGTGTGTGTGTGTTTGTGTCTGTGTGTCTGTCTGTGCGTGTGTGTGTGTGTGTGTGTGTGTGTATGTGTGTGTGTGTGTGTGTGTGTGTGTGTGTGTGTGTGTGTGTGTGTGTGTGTGTGGTTTGATCCTTATATTACTTAACTGAAGAGGTAGTTAGTGAATATCTCCATAGAGTATTTACGATGAACCTGGACCAGGAGTTCCCTCTAAATGTATTCTCTGGTCCAGGAGCACAATAACCTGGAAGCTGAAGTCTTTATGTAATTAGATGGTCGAGAAGTCAGTCAGTCAGTCAGTCAGTCAGTCAGTCAGTCAGTCAGTCAGTCAGTCAGTCAGTCAGTCAGTCAGTCAGTCTGTCTGTCTGTCTGTCTGTCTGTCTGTCTGTCTGTCTGTCTGTCTGTCTGTCTGTCTGTCTGTCTGAAACTCCTTTTCCATTTCCATTATCCTGTTCTGTCTCTCCCTTTCTCTCTCTCTCTCTCTCTCTCTCTCTCTCTCTCTCTCTCTCTCTCTCTCTCCCCCCCTCTCTCTCTCCCCCCCCTCTCTCTCTCCCCCTCTCTCTCCTCTCTCCTCTCTCTCTCCCTCTCTCTCTCTCCCCCTCTCTCTCTCTCCCCCCTCTCTCTCTCTCCCCCTCAGCTCTCCTCAGGGTTGAGAAGGTCAGTCTTACAGGATATTGGCTGAGCAGGAAATAACCAATCTTGTTTCCTCAATGCGTCTCTGTGTGTGTGTGTGTGTGTGTCAATGTGTGTGTGCATCCTTGTGTGTGTTTGTATGTGTGTTCTCACATTGCTCACTTGACCCGTACTGGCCTTGGACTGATTAAGATCACTGCTGCATCAGTCCCAGGTGATGACTGTGTATTAAATGGCACCCTATTCAATTCATAGTTAGCAGGGCCCATAGTGAGCGGGGCCCATAGTGAGCAGCGCCCATAGTGACCGGGGCCCTAGTGAGCAGGGCCCATAGTGAGCGGGCCCATAGTGAGCAGGGCCCATAGTGACCGGGGCCAATGGTGACCGGGGCCCATGGTGACCGGGGCCCATGGTGACCGGGGCCCATAGCGACCGGGGCCCATGGTGACCGGGGCCCATAGCGACCGGGGCCCATAGTGACCGGGGCCCATGGTGACTGGGGCCCATAGGGAATAGGGTGCCATTTGGCATATAGCCTATGAGACTGACTGGCTGACTGGGGGTTAATAAGATGGAGGAAAATGCAATACAACCGGAGAAAGATGTGAATGAGAAAGAGATATGGAGAGAAGAGAGAAATCAAGAGAGGGATGAGAAATGGATATATAGAGAAGAGAGAATTAAAGTGTATAAGAGATAATATCCTTTGATTTCTGCTGTTCATTTTGCTTAGTTTCTTTCCTTTTATAACCTGTTAAAAAATAATTACTGTCCATAAAACTTTGCTCTAATGTTCATTGAACTACTGTGGTGATATTTTTTATTAGGTATTTAAATCCACTGAACGGTACCAGGACACATAGAAAGTTTCTCATTTGGAAATGACCCATCATCTAAATTCCTATAGAGGCGTTAGATTATAAAAAACTATCTTCTTTCAGAAGTGGTGATGTGTAACAGATACAGACAGCGATGACCAGGAGAAGTGGTGATGTGTAACAGATACAGACAGCGATGACCAGGAGAAGTGGTGTTGTGTAACAGATACAGACAGCGATGACCAGGAGAAGTGGTGTTGTGTAACAGCTACAGACAGCGATGACCAGGAGAAGTGGTGTTGTGTAACAGATACAGACAGCGATGACCAGGAGAAGTGGTGATGTGTAACAGATACAGACAGCGATGACCAGGAGAAGTGGTGATGTGTAACAGCTACAGACAGCGATGACCAGGAGAAGTGGTGATGTGTAACAGCTACAGACAGCGATGACCAGGAGAAGTGGTGATGTGTAAC
Source organism: Salmo trutta (assembly GCF_901001165.1). Taxonomy (NCBI): domain Eukaryota; kingdom Metazoa; phylum Chordata; class Actinopteri; order Salmoniformes; family Salmonidae; genus Salmo; species Salmo trutta. Next base: position 7,774,292 of record NC_042972.1, on the reverse strand, counting down.
AGATACAGACAGCGATGACCAGGAGAAGTGGTGTTGTGTAACAGATACAGACAGCGATGACCAGGAGAAGTGGTGATGTGTAACAGCTACAGACAGCGATGACCAGGAGAAGTGGTGATGTGTAACAGATACAGACAGCGATGACCAGGAGAAGTGGTGATGTGTAACAGCTACAGACAGCGATGACCAGGAGAAGTGGTGATGTGTAACAGCTACAGACAGCGATGACCAGGAGAAGTGGTGATGTGTAACAGATACAGACAGCGATGACCAGGAGAAGTGGTGATGTGTAACAGATACAGACAGCGATGACCAGGAGAAGTGGTGATGTGTAACAGATACAGACAGCGATGACCAGGAGAAGTGGTGATGTGTAACAGCTACAGACAGCGATGACCAGGAGAAGTGGTGATGTGTAACAGATACAGACAGCGATGACCAGGAGAAGTGGTGTTGTGTAACAGATACAGACAGCGATGACCAGGAGAAGTGGTGATGTGTAACAGATACAGACAGCGATGACCAGGAGAAGTGGTGTTGTGTAACAGCTACAGACAGCGATGACCAGGAGAAGTGGTGATGTGTAACAGATACAGACAGCGATGACCAGGAGAAGTGGTGATGTGTAACAGATACAGACAGCGATGACCAGGAGAAGTGGTGATGTGTAACAGATACAGACAGCGATGACCAGGAGAAGTGGTGTTGTGTAACAGATACAGACAGCGATGACCAGGAGAAGTGGTGATGTGTAACAGATACAGACAGCGATGACCAGGAGAAGTAGTGTTGTGTAACAGATACAGACAGCGATGACCAGGAGAAGTAGTGTTGTGTAACAGATACAGACAGCGATGACCAGGAGAAGTGGTGATGTGTAACAGATACAGACAGCGATGACCAGGAGAAGTGGTGTTGTGTAACAGCTACAGACAGCGATGACCAGGAGAAGTGGTGTTGTGTAACAGATACAGACAGCGATGACCAGGAGAAGTGGTGTTGTGTAACAGATACAGACAGCGATGACCAGGAGAAGTGGTGATGTGTAACAGCTACAGACAGCGATGACCAGGAGAAGTGGTGATGTGTAACAGCTACAGACAGCGATGACCAGGAGAAGTGGTGATGTGTAACAGCTACAGACAGCGATGACCAGGAGAAGTGGTGATGTGTAACAGATACAGACAGCGATGACCAGGAGAAGTGGTGATGTGTAACAGATACAGACAGCGATGACCAGGAGAAGTGGTGTTGTGTAACAGATACAGACAGCGATGACCAGGAGAAGTGGTGATGTGTAACAGCTACAGACAGCGATGACCAGGAGAAGTGGTGATGTGTAACAGATACAGACAGCGATGACCAGGAGAAGTGGTGTTGTGTAACAGATACAGACAGCGATGACCAGGAGAAGTGGTGATGTGTAACAGCTACAGACAGCGATGACCAGGAGAAGTGGTGATGTGTAACAGATACAGACAGCGATGACCAGGAGAAGTGGTGATGTGTAACAGATACAGACAGCGATGACCAGGAGAAGTGGTGATGTGTAACAGATACAGACAGCGATGACCAGGAGAAGTGGTGTTGTGTAACAGCTACAGACAGCGATGACCAGGAGAAGTGGTGTTGTGTAACAGATACAGACAGCGATGACCAGGAGAAGTGGTGTTGTGTAACAGATACAGATAGCGATGACGAGGAGAAGTGGTGATGTGTAACAGATACAGACAGCGATGACCAGGAGAAGTGGTGTTGTGTAACAGCTACAGACAGCGATGACCAGGAGAAGTGGTGTTGTGTAACAGCTACAGACAGCGATGACCAGGAGAAGTGGTGATGTGTAACAGATACAGACAGCGATGACCAGGAGAAGTGGTGTTGTGTAACAGATACAGACAGCGATGACCAGGAGAAGTGGTGATGTGTAACAGCTACAGACAGCGATGACCAGGAGAAGTGGTGATGTGTAACAGATACAGACAGCGATGACCAGGAGAAGTGGTGATGTGTAACAGCTACAGACAGCGATGACCAGGAGAAGTGGTGATGTGTAACAGCTACAGACAGCGATGACCAGGAGAAGTGGTGTTGTGTAACAGCTACAGACAGCGATGACCAGGAGAAGTAGTGTTGTGTATTAGGGAAACACAAGAACAGTAAAGCTACACCTTTTAGAACATCATCCACGTTGCCGTAGAGATGAATGGAGAGGGAGGACACTGGGTGGCATGGCATCAGTCTAATGTTGACGGACTGCAGTTTAACTGGAGCTGTGTAAATGAGTGAAGGAGGGATGGAGGGAAGGAGAGATGGAGGAATGATGAGAGAGAGAGGGAAGGAGAGATGGAGGGATGGAGGGAAGGAGAGATGGAGGAATGATGAGAGAGAGAGGGAAGGAGAGATGGAGGGATGGAGGGAAGGAGAGATGGAGGAATGATGAGAGAGAGAGGGAAGGAGAGATGGAGGGATGGAGGGAAGGAGAGATGGAGGAATGATGAGAGAGAGAGGGAAGGAGGGATTGGAGGGATGGAGGGAAGGAGAGATGGAGGAATGATGAGAGAGAGAGGGAAGGAGAGATGGAGGGATGGAGGGAAGGAGAGATGGAGGAATGATGAGAGAGAGAGGGAAGGAGGGATGGAGGGATGGAGGGAAGGAGAGATGGAGGAATGATGAGAGAGAGAGGGAAGGAGAGATGGAGGGATGGAGGGAAGGAGAGATGGAGGAATGATGAGAGAGAGAGGGAAGGAGAGATGGAGGGATGGAGGGAAGGAGAGATGGAGGAATGATGAGAGAGAGAGGGAAGGAGGGATGGAGGGATGGAGGGAAGGAGAGATGGAGGAATGATGAGAGAGAGAGGGAAGGAGAGATGGAGGGATGGAGGGAAGGAGAGATGGAGGAATGATGAGAGAGAGAGGGAAGGAGGGATGGAGGGATGGAGGGAAGGAGAGATGGAGGAATGATGAGAGAGAGAGGGAAGGAGGGATGGAGGGAAGGTGATGGAGGAATGATGAGAGAGAGAGGGAAGGAGGGATGGAGGGAAGGTGATGGAGGGATTCCTTCACATCTGACTAACCAATCGCTAAGAGAACATAGACTTTACATATTATGTCAGGCTATGAAAGTCATGAAAATAATTTCCCTCTCCCTCTACCCCCCCTCTCCCTCTACCTCCCTCTATCCCCTCCTCTCTCTCTTCCCCCCTCTATCCCCTCCTCTCCCTCTACCCCCTCTATCCCCTCCTCTCCCTATCCCCTCTACCCCCCTCTATCCCCTCCTCTCCCTCTTCTCCCCCTCTATCCCCTCCTCTCCCTATCCCCTCTACCCCCCCTATCCCCTCCTCTCCCTCTACCCCCCCTATGCTCTCCTCTCCCTCTACCCCCCCTCTATCCCCTCCTCTCCCTCTACCCCCCCCTCTATGCCCTCCTCTCCCTCTACCCCCCCTATCTCCTCCTCTCCCTCTACCCCCCTCTATCCCCTCCTCTCCCTCTACCCCCCTCTATCCCCTCCTCTCCCTCTACCCCCCCTCTATCCCCTCCTCTCCCTCTCCTCCACTATCCCCATCTATCACCTCCTCTCCCTCTACCCCCCATCTCCTCCTCTCCCTCTATCCCCTCCTCTCCCTCTACCCCATCTATCCCCTCCTCTCCCTCTACCCCCCCTATCTCCTCCTCTCCCTCTATCCCCTCCTCTCCCTCTACCCCATCTATCACCTCCTCTCCCTCTACCCCCCCTCTATCCCCTCCTCTCCCTCTCCTCCACTATCCCCTCCTCTCCTCCCTCTATCCCCTCCTCTCCCTCTCCTCCCTCTATCCCCCCCTCTCTTCCCTCTACCCCCCCTCTATCCCCTCCTCTCCCTCTACCCCCCTCTCCCTCCAACCCCCCCTCTATCACCTCCTCTCCCTCTCCTCCCTCTATCCCCTCCTCTCCCTCTACTCCATCACCTCCTCTCCCTCTCCTCCCTCTATCCCCTCCTTTCCTTCCACTATCCCCTCTCCTCCCTCTATCCTATCCTCTCTCTTTCCCTCCTCTCCTCCCTCTATCACCTCCTCTCCTCTCCCTCTATCCCTCCTCACTCCTCCCTCTCTCCTCTCCTCTCCCCTCCCTATATCCCTCTCTCTACCCCCTCCTCTCCTCTCTCTACCCCCTCCTCTCCTCTCTCTACCCCCTCCTCTCCTCTCTCTACCCCCTCCTTTCCTCTCTCTACCCCCTCCTCTCCTTTCCCCAGAGGAGTCACTATACCCGCTAGACTGTCGCCTGCCAGCTTACCGCCATGGTGAGGTAAATATCTCCAGCCCAGCTGTCACGCACACACACACGCACACACACACACGCGCACGCACGCACACACGCACACACACACACACACACACACACACACACACACACACACACACACACACACACACACACACACACACACACACACACACACACACACACCCCCTCCAGGCCTTCCTGCGTTATGCCACCATCCGTCTAGTTGTTCATTAACCCTTTCAGCCCTCATTGATTACTTTAAGAGGATGCTGGTCCTGTTCTTAATCACCTTCTGTGTTTCAGAGCCTTTTTAATTCCCTGTAGCACGTCCACGCTAAATGATCACAATCTTATGTGTCCTGTCTGTGTCCTGCGTACCTGTACTCGTGTGTCCTGCGTACCTGTACTCGTGTGTCCTGCGTACCTGTACTCGTGTGTCCTGCGTACCTGTACTCGTGTGTCCTGCGTGCCTGTACTCGCGTGTCCTGCGTGCCTGTACGTGTGTGTCCTGCGTGCCTGTACTTGTGTGTACTGCGTGCCAGTATGCGTGTGTACTGCGTACCTGTACTCGTGTGTACTGCGTGCCAGTATGCGTGTGTACTGCGTGCCTTAATGTGTGTCCTGCGTGCCTTTATGCGTGTGTACTGCGTGCCTTTATATGTCTGTCCTGCGTGCCTGTATGCTTGTGTGTGTGTGTTACAGAGCCATCATTTTAAGTCCCCCTGCATGCCAGCTTGTGCAGTGTAGGCATCCTGTTCTGTCCTGTGTTGCCAGCCTGTGGGTATTTGTTTGTGCGAGTGTGCGTCCTCTGATCCTCTATCCTGTCCTCTGCCATAACATTCTCCCTCCCTCCCCTTGGAAGACTGTGTAACCTTGTATTCTGGGAACGCACATTTCTCAGTTACATCTAAAATACTTGAAGAAGCTAAAAAAAGACAATAAAAACCTACAAAAACAGTACAGCACTTGTGTATAGAAGCCAAAAAGCATATTGTGACTAAAGTACTATTTCAACGCAGGTATGAGCCAAACAGACAAACAGATGGACAAAGAGAGGACTCATCCCTACAGGGAGACGTAGCCACGAGGAGAGGACTCATCCCTACAGGGAGATGTAGCCACGAGGAGAGGACTCATCCCTACAGGGAGATGTAGCCACGAGGAGAGGACTCATCCCTACAGGATAGACCCCCCTCGGCCCCTAGATGTGCTCTGGACACCATATGTGAACTGATTGCCCCCCATCTATCTTCAGAGCTCGTGCTACTAGGCGACCTAAACTGGGACATGCTTAACACCCCAGCCATTCTACAATCCAAGCTTGATGCCCTCAATCTCACACAAATTATTAATGAACCCACCAGGTACAACCCCAAAGCCGCAAACACTGGCACCCTCAGATATAATCCTAACCAATGTGCCCTCTAATTACACCTCTGCTGTTTTCAACCAAGATCTCAGCGATCACTGCCTCATTGCCTGCACCCGTAATGGGTCAGCGGTCAAACGACCTCCACTCATCACTGTCAAACGCTCCCTGAAACATTTCAACGAGCAAGCCTTTCTAATCGACCTGGCCCTGGTATCCTGGAAGGATATTGACCTCATCCCGTCAGTAGAGGATGCCTGGTTATTTTTTAAAAATGCCTTCCTCTCCATCTTAAATAAGCATGCCCCTTTCAAGAAATTTAGAACCAGGAACAGATATAGCCCTTGGTTCTCCCCAGACCTGACTGCCATTAACCAACACAAAAATATCCTGTGGCGTTCTGCATTAGCATCGAACTGCCCCCGCGATATGCAACTTTTTAGGGAAGTTAGAAACCAATACACACAGGCAGTTAGAAACGCCAAGGCTAGCTTTTTCAAACAGAAATTTGCTTTGTGCAACTCCAACTCTAAAAAGTTCTGGGACATTGTAAAGTCCATGGAGAATAAGAACACCTCCTCCCAACTGCCCACTGCACTGAGGATAGGAAACTCTGTCACCACCGATAAGCCCACTATAATTGAGAATTTCAATAAGCATTTTTCTACGGCTGGCCATGCTTTCCACCTAACTACCCCTACTGCATTCAACAGCACTGCACCCCCCACAGCTACTCGCCCAAGCCTCCCCCATTTCTCCTTCTCCCAAATCCATTCAGCTGATGTTCTGAAAGAGCTGCAAAATCTGGACCCCTACAAATCAGCTGGGCTTGACAATCTGGACCCTTTCTTTCTAAAATTATCTGCCGAAATTATTGCAACCCCTATTACTAGCCTGTTCAACCTCTCTTTCGTGTCGTCTGAGATTCCCATAGATTGGAAAGCAGCTGCTGTCATCCCCCTCTTCAAAGGAGGTGACACTCTTGACCCAAATTGCTACAGACCTATATCCATCCTACCCTGCCTTTGTAAGGTCTTCGAAAGCCAAGTCAACAAACAGATTACCGACTATTTTGAATCCCACCGCACCCTCTCCGCTATGCAATCTGGTTTCAGAGCTGGTCATGGGTGCACCTCAGCCACGCTCAAGGTCCTAAACGACATCGTAACCGCCATCGATAAGAAACATTACTGTGCTGCCGTATTCATTGACCTGGCCAAAGCTTTTGACTCTGTTAATCACCACATCCTCATCGGCAGACTTAGTAGCCTTGGTTTCTCAAACGATTGCGTCGCCTGGTTCACCAACTTCTTCTCTGACAGAGTTCAGTGTGTCAAATCGGAGGGCCTACTGTCTGGACCTCTGGCAGTCTCTATGGGGGTACCACAGGGTTCAATTCTTGGGCCAACTCTTTTCTCTGTATACATAAATGATGTCGCTCTTGCTGCTGGTGAATCTCTGATCCACCTCTACGTATACTTCTGGCCCTTCTTTGGACACTGTGTTAACAACCCTCCAGACGAGCTTCAATGCCATTCAACTCTCCTTCCGTGGTCTCCAACTGCTCCTAAACACAAGTAAAACTAAATGCATGCTCTTCAACCGATCGCTGCCTGCACCTGCCCGCCCATCCAGCATAACTTCTCTGGACGGTTCTAACTTAGAATTTGTGGACAACTACAAATACCTAGGTGTCTGGTTAGACTGTAAACTCTCCTTCCAGACTCACATCAATCATCTCCAATCCAAAGTGAAATCTAGAATTGGCTTCCTATTTCGCAACAAAGCATCCTTCACTCATGCTGCCAAACATACCCTCGTAAAACTGACCATCCTACCAATCCTCGACTTCGGCGATGTCATTTACAAAATAGCCTCCAATACCCTACTCAACAAGCTGGATGCAGTCTATCACAGTGCCATCCGTTTTGTCACCAAAGCCCCATATACAACCCACCACTGCGACCTGTATGCTCTCGTTGGCTGGCCTTCACTTCATAATCGTCGCCAAACACATTGGCTCCAGGTCATCTACAAGACCCTGCTAGGTAAAGTCCCCCCTTATCTCCGCTCACTGGTCACCATAGCAGCACCCACCTGTAGCACGCGCTCCAGCAGGTATATCTCTCTGGTCACCCCTAAAGCCAACTCCTCCTTTGGTCGTCTCTCCTTCCAGTTCTCAGCTGCCAATGACTGGAACGAACTACAAAAATCTCTAAAACTGGAAACACTTATCTCCCTCACTAGCTTTAAGCACCAGCTGTCAGAGCAGCTCACAGATCTCTGCACCTGTACATAGCCCATCTTTAATTGAGCCCAAACTACTACCTTTTCCCCTACTGTATTTATTTATTTTATTTATTTTTTGCTCCTTTGCACCATATTATTTATATTTTAACTTTTAACTTTCTTCAAACTACAAATCTACCATTCCAGTGTTTTTCTTGCCATACTTTATTTACTCTGCCACCATGGCATTTTTTTGCCTTTACCTCCATTATCTCACATCATTTGCTCACATTGTATATAGTCTTATTTTTTTCTACTGCATCATTGATTGTATGTTGTTTTACTCCATGTGTAACTCTGTGTTTTTGTATGTTGTCGAACTGCTTTGCTTTATCTTGGCCAGGTCGCAATTGTAAATGAGAACTTGTTCTCAACTTGCCTACCTGGTTAAATAAAGGTGAAATAAAATAAATAAAATAAACAGGGAGATGTAGCCACGAGGAGAGGACTCATCCCTACAGGGAGATGTAGCCACGAGGAGAGGACTCATCCCTACAGGGAGACGTAGCCACGAGGAGAGGACTCATCCCTACAGGGAGACGTAGCCACGAGGAGAGGACTCATCCCTACAGGGAGATGTAGCCACGAGGAGAGGACTCATCCCTACAGGGAGATGTAGCCACGAGGAGAGGACTCATCCCTACAGGGAGACGTAGCCACGAGGAGAGGACTCATCCCTACAGGGAGACGTAGCCACGAGGAGAGGACTCATCCCTACAGGGAGACGTAGCCACGAGGAGAGGACTCATCCCTACAGGGAGACGTAGCCACGAGGAGAGGACTCATCCCTACAGGGAGATGTAGCCACGAGGAGAGGACTCATCCCTACAGGGAGACGTAGCCACGAGGAGAGGACTCATCCCTACAGGGAGATGTAGCCACGAGGAGAGGACTCATCCCTACAGGGAGATGTAGCCACGAGGAGAGGACTCATCCCTACAGGGAGATGTAGCCATGAGGAGAGGACTCATCCCTACAGGGAGACGTAGCCACGAGGAGAGGACTCATCCCTACAGGGAGATGTAGCCACGAGGAGAGGACTCATCCCTACAGGGAGATGTAGCCACGAGGAGAGGACTCATCCCTACAGGGAGATGTAGCCATGAGGAGAGGACTCATCCCTACAGGGAGACGTAGCCACGAGGAGAGGACTCATCCCTACAGGGAGACGTAGCCACGAGGAGAGGACTCATCCCTACAGGGAGATGTAGCCATGAGGAGAGGACTCATCCCTACAGGGAGACCAAGCCACGAGGAGAGGACTCATCCCTACAGGGAGACGTAGCCACGAGGAGAGGACTCATCCCTACAGGGAGACGTAGCAACGAGGAGAGGACTCATCCCTACAGGGAGACGTAGCCATGAGGAGAGGACTCATCCCTACAGGGAGATCAAGCCACGAGGAGAGGACTCATCCCTACAGGGAGACGTAGCCACGAGGAGAGGACTCATCCCTACAGGGAGACGTAGCCACGAGGAGAGGACTCATCCCTACAGGGAGATGTAGCCACGAGGAGAGGACTCATCCCTACAGGGAGACGTAGCCACGAGGAGAGGACTCATCCCTACAGGGAGACGTAGCCATGAGGAGAGGACTCATCCCTACAGGGAGACCAAGCCACGAGGAGAGGACTCATCCCTACAGGGAGACGTAGCCATGAGGAGAGGACTCATCCCTACAGGGAGACAAAGCCATGAGGAGAGGACTCATCCCTACAGGGAGACGTAGCCATGAGGAGAGGACTCATCCCTACAGGGAGACGTAGCCATGAGGAGAGGACTCATCCCTACAGGGAGACCAAGCCATGAGGAGAGGACTCATCCCTACAGGGAGACATAGCCACGAGGAGAGGACTCATCCCTACAGGTAGACCAAGCCATGAGGAGAGGACTTATCCCTACAGGGAGACGTAGCCATGAGGAGAGGACTCATCCCTACAGGTAGACGTAGCCACGAGGAGAGGACTCATCCCTACAGGGAGACGTAGCCATGAGGAGAGGACTCATCCCTACAGGGAGACCAAGCCACGAGGAGAGGACTCATCCCTACAGGGAGACGTAGCCATGAGGAGAGGACTCATCCCTACAGGGAGACCAAGCCATGAGGAGAGGACTCATCCCTACAGGGATACATAGCCACGAGGAGAGGACTCATCCCTACAGGTAGACCAAGCCATGAGGAGAGGACTCATCCCTACAGGGAGACGTAGCCATGAGGAGAGGACTCATCCCTACAGGTAGACGTAGCCACGAGGAGAGGACTCATCCCTACAGGGAGACGTAGCCACGAGGAGAGGACTCATCCCTACAGGGAGATGTAGCCATGAGGAGAGGACTCATCCCTACAGGGAGACGTAGCCACGAGGAGAGGACTCATCCCTACAGGGAGACGTAGCCACGAGGAGAGGACTCATCCCTACAGGGAGACCAAGCCACGAGGAGAGGACTCATCCCTACAGGTAGATGTAGCCACGAGGAGAGGACTCATCCCTACAGGTAGACCAAGCCACGAGGAGAGGACTCATCCCTACAGGGAGACGTAGCCACGAGGAGAGGACTCATCCCTACAGGGAGACGTAGCCACGAGGAGAGGACTCATCCCTACAGGGAGACGTAGCCACGAGGAGAGGACTCATCCCTACAGGGAGACATAGCCACGAGGAGAGGACTCATCCCTACAGGGAGACATAGCCACGAGGAGAGGACTCATCCCTACAGGGAGACCAAGCCACGAGGAGAGGACTCATCCCTACAGGTAGACCAAGCCACGAGGAGAGGACTCATCCCTACAGGGAGACGTAGCCATGAGGAGAGGACTCATCCCTACAGGGAGACGTAGCCACGAGGAGAGGACTCATCCCTACAGGGAGACATAGCCACGAGGAGAGGACTCATCCCTACAGGGAGATGTAGCCATGAGGAGAGGACTCATCCCTACAGGGAGACTTAGCCACGAGGAGAGGACTCATCCCTACAGGGAGACCAAGCCACGAGGAGAGGACTCATCCCTACAGGGAGACATAGCCACGAGGAGAGGACTCATCCCTACAGGGAGATGTAGCCATGAGGAGAGGACTCATCCCTACAGGGAGATGTAGCCATGTGTA
>NC_042972.1:7698267-7760767 GCF_901001165.1 Salmo trutta | reverse complement strand
ACATTCAGTAACATGATAAGAGTATTCCTGTAAGATGTGAGGTAGGTGCAACATAAGAAAAATTTGACAAGTGTTTGAGTGAGAAGGCTATCTGGTGTCTCCAAAGTGGGCACAGGTCCTAAGCAATTTCAATGTACTTTTATAAGGCACTTTTTTAGCTCTCCTAGCTGTGTCGTTGAGGAACTATGGAGATGTTTTGTTTGGAACACAACTACTGTTACTGTTGTTGTTTACATACTCCAGAAACGCTCCCTCATAAATCATCATATGGGCATCATTAGAAAGCTTGTTCTATTGCCAACATGACTAGCTAAGTTATAAAAATACCATCTTACAATGTAAGGCTTTCACAGGGCAAGTTCAGAGAAACAGATTGTAATTTTGGTGCGCGTAGAAGTGAGTCGTGAGTGCATTCAGGTGCATTTTCCACTGCAAATGTTATTCACAATAGACAGAACAACCCAGTGTATGGCTCATTCTGTTGAGAACAACCCAGGGTATGGCTCATTCTGTTGAGAACAACCCAGGGTATGGATCAATCTGTTGAGAACAACCCAGTGTATGGCTCATTCTGTTGAGAACAACCCAGGGTATGGCTCATTCTGTTGAGAACAACCCAGGGTATGGATCAATCTGTTGAGAACAACCCAGGGTATGGATCAATCTGTTGAGAACAACCCAGTGTATGGCTCATTCTGTTGAGAACAACCCAGGGTATGGATCAATCTGTTGAGAACAACCCAGGGTATGGATCAATCTGTTGAGAACAACCCAGTGTATGGCTCATTCTGTTGAGAACAACCCAGGGTATGGATCAATCTGTTGAGAACAACCCAGGGTATGGCTCATTCTGTTGAGAACAACCCAGGGTATGGATCAATCTGTTGAGAACAACCCAGGGTATGGCTCATTCTGTTGAGAACAACCCAGGGTATGGATCAATCTGTTGAGAACAACCCAAGGTATGGTTCATTCTGTTGAGAACAACCCAAGGTATGGTTCATTCTGTTGAGAACAACCCAGGGTATGGATCAATCTGTTGAGAACAACCCAGGGTATGGATCAATCTGTTGAGAACAACCCAGGGTATGGATCATTCTGTTGAGAACAACTCAGTGTATGGATCATTCTGTTGAGAACAACCCAGGGTATGGATCAATCTGTTGAGAACAACCCAGGGTATGGATCATTCTGTTGAGAACAACTCAGTGTATGGATCATTCTGTTGAGAACAACCCAGGGTATGGTCTCCTTGTCGTATTGGACCTCCGAATGTGATGATGTCATTTTATATTTGATTTGGCTGCTGGTAAGAGGCATGAGAGAGAAGATAAACATTGTCTTTTTTTAAAAATTATTCTGTATTTTCTGTCCCTCTTTATCCATTTCTCTTTCCATCTCTCTCTCTCTTCTTCCATCTCTCTGTCTCTCTCTCTCTTTCCGTCTTTCTATTTAGAGGGTGGTGCGGTCAGCCCAACGCATCACCGGGGGCACACTGCCTGCCCTCCAGGACACCTACAGCACCTAGTGTCACAGGAATGACAAAAAGATCATCAAGGACAACAACCACCCTAGTCATGGCATATTCAACCCGTTACCCTCTAGAAGGCGGAGACAGTAACGGTGCAACAAAGCTGCGACCGAGAGACTGCAAAACAGCTTCTCTCTCCAGGCTACCAGACTGTTACCCAATAGTCACCACAGTACCCTGCCCTGAGCCTTAGTCACTGTTACTAGCCAGCTACCACGCAGTACTCTACCCTGCACCTTAGAGACTGCTGCCCTATGTACATAGAGTCATTGAACACATCTAGTATTGGGTCAGACCCCTCTTTGCCTCCAGAACAACCTGAATTCTTCGGGTAATACTAGAAATTGTCAGAAACGTTCCACGGGGATGTTGGTACATGCTAACACCATGGCATCATGCTGCAGCTTGGTCGGTGGTACATTCATGCTGCTAACAGTCCATTCCATTTCATCCCATTAGGCTCTACTGGGTTGAGGTCTGGGGACTGACCAGGTAAACTGAACTCACTGTCAGGTTCCAGACAACCGAGGAGTTGTGAGTTCCAAGATTACATTCTCCACACAAATGTTGTACTGCACCGTTATTTGCTTATTTGTGGCCCGCCTGTTAGCTTGCACGATTCTTGCCATTGTCCTTGGACCTCTTTCATCAACGAGCTGTTTTCACCCACAGGACTGCCGCTGACTGGATGTTTTTAAGTTTGTCGCGCCATTCTCGTGTAAATCCTAGACAGTGTCGTGTGTGAAAGCCCAGGAGGACGGACGTCTCTGAGATACTGGAACCGGCGGGCCTGGCACCAACGATCATACCACACTCTAAGTCGCTAAGGTCACTTGTTTTGCCTATTCTAACGTTCAATCAACAGTAACTGAATGCCTCGATGCCTGTCTGCCTGCTTTATGGTAAGCCACGGCCAAGTGACTCACTGCCTGTATTTTCCCATCCATCCTTTCTCTCCTGAACACAGCCATCCATTTTCGTGAGCGGGGTACCTAATAAACTGTCCGGGGAGTGTACATTCATATTTCGGAGTCTGACATTACTCATTCTGATATTTCTTCATTTCTTTATATTTTTGGGATTTGTGTGTATTTTTTTGTATTGTTAGGTATTACTGTATTGTTAGATATTACGGTATTTTTAGGTATTACTGTATTGTTAGATATTACGGTATTTTTAGGTATTACAGTTACGTATTACGGTTAGGTATTATGGTATTGTTAGATATTACGGTATTGTTAGGTATTACTGTATTGCTAGGTATTACCGTATTGCTAGGTATTACTATATAGTTAGGTATTACTGTATTTTTAGGTATTACTGTATTGTTAGATATTACGGTATTTTTAGGTATTACTGTATTGTTAGGTATTGCTGTATTGTTAGGTATTACTGTATCGCTAGATATTACTGCACTGTTGGAGCTAGAACCTGCACCTGAGATAACATCTGCAAAATACGTAACCAATAAAATATGATTATATTTTATTTATTTTGCTCTCTCTCTCCACCTCTCTCCTCCCCCTCTCTCTCTCTCTTCACTTATCTCACTCTCTCTCTTCACCTCTCTCTCTTGTCACCTCTCTCTTTCTTCATATCGCTCTCTCTCTTCACCTCTATCTCTCTCTCTCTCTCTCTCCCTCTCCCTCTTTCTTTCTCTCCTGAACACATCACCACGAGGAGAAAGATAAGCTAGCAGAATGATTCCCAGTAGAAGGGTAATAAAAACAGACTCTCAGGCAACACAAACCCCTTGTCACTTTGAGTAATCATTTTATAAAAGCTACTATTCCACCTTTGACAGTAAAATGTCTCTTGATAGTGGCTCCAAATACAACCTGAGGAGTACTGGAGTTCTAGCGTATGACAATAGATCTCTATCACCTTCCAGCTTTAGTTGTCTCACACAGTAAACTTCCTTCCTTCCTTCCTTCCTTCCTTCCTTCCTTCCTTCCTTCCTTCCTTCCTTCCTTCCTTCCTTCCTTCCTTCCTTCCTTCCTTCCTTCCTTCCTTCCTTCCTTCCTCCCTCCCTCCCTTCCCTTCCCACCCTCCCTCCCTCCCTCCCTTCCCTTCCCACCCTCCCTCCCTCCCTCCCTCCCTCCCTCCCTCCCTCTCTCTCTTCCTTCCTTCCTTCCCTCCTTCCCTCCCTCCCTCCCTCCCATAACCCTTCCTGATTGTGCTTAGGGACCCATGTTGACCCAGATCTGGTTGGGGAATAGGGTGGAAAGCTTCTGTAACACACACACTGTGGAAATCCTGAGTGTGCGTCCAGATGCCAAAACATGACAGTACCAGCTCTGAGTTAAGCCCCTGACTGGCCCCCTGTGACCTCTGGGGGCTGGGTGAAGGTCACATAAACACATACACACATACACGCTTCCCCCCCTGTCACCCTGCTATAGGACCCCCTTCTTTCTGTTTCCACAGCATATTGAGTCAGATAACCTGAAATCCCACCAAAGAGGGGAGGGGAGGACAGGAGAGTAAGAGGGGGAGGGAGAGGGTTAGGAGAGAGGAGAGGGGGACAGGAGGAGGTGTAGAGAGGAGTCAGGCAGGAGAGATGGAGGGGAGGAGAGGAGAGTAAGAGGGGGAGGGAGGGGGTTAGGAGAGAGGAGAGGGGGACAGGAGGAGGTGTAGAGAGGAGTCAGGCAGGAGTGATGGAGGGGAGGAGAGAGGAGATTCTGTTCTTGGATATGCATAGGGCATCATACACAGCGCATACACAACGAAAAAAATATGTTGAGGGATGCATGCCAGCAAAGCAACTACACAACACTAAACAATACAGTAATTGCACTATAACGGTGACAAATGGTGCCCACAAACTGTTAGGGCCTCCATAAAGCTGTCCCAACAGCAGAGTTCCAACAGCAGTCCCAACACCTTACCACTGTTACACCTGGCTATCAGCGGAGCCTTGTCTGGTAGCGAAACAGTTCATTCAGCCTCATTTACTGCCTTTAAAAAAACATAGCTGATATAGCACACTTGCTTATAAACAAATGTGGTTTCTACTGACATTTGAGATGTACAAACTATGGCATAAGGGGACGACGAGCGGATAAAAGGCAATCCCTAATTTCGATAAAGACAATGAGGGAGATAATTCAGTTGACTACGTGCGTCCTATTTGTTCAGCACTTTTGAAATGTCCAGCGACAGAATTAAGAACGTGTGCCATTCTTACAGTATTCTCCTTGTACACCAAGTCAGAACCGTAGGAAAAATAAAGGGGGCATATAAGCAGACAATGAAAGCTCTTACAATATTCAATGATTACATTTCTCAAAAACAGGCTATAGGCTACATGTGCACCACCAAGTCAGAATTGTAGGTGAAATTAAGAGGTGAAAATAGACCAAATTATTAGGGTGAGGCACATGGGTTACTAACAGCTTACTACACAACATACACTAAGTATTACTTTCTTAGCTACAGTATACATATCTCCCTGGCATATTACATAATATATGCAGCAGCATACAATGCATTTTTGGACTCACCTTGTTGTGATATGCTCACTTGAACAGGAAGGTGGCGCGGCGGTCCTTCGTGGGCAAATTTTGTCATCAAACATTGTCATCAAAGTCTGTCATTCTCTGGTGCTTTCAAGACAATTGGGAACTCGGGAAAAAAACAAGGTTGAATCATGACGTCAGTGATCTTTAGGTCGGAGCTCTAGAAAGAGGCCAGAGTTCCCGACTTACAATTCTGAGTTGGATGACCGTTCAAAGCGTATTTTCCCAGTCGGAGATCATTTTTTCCGGAGTTCCCAGTTGTCTTCCCAGTCTAATGTAAGTCTATGGCAGCACCCAAGGGTCTTGAATTTTCGAGCTCTACCCTTAGATTTGGCAGTGAAGTAGTGTCCCCATTGTAACGGTTTTGACTTGAGGTTATCATTTATAGGGGTGCCATGAGTGACAGAACACTGAGTGACAGAACACTGAACCAATCACTGCGCAACTAGAGAACGTTATCAACCCCTACGCTACATAGGCCTGAATCCAGGCTGTATCACAACCGGCCGTGATTGGGAGTCCCATAGGTCCTCATTGGCCCAGCATCGTCCAGGTTAAGGGATGGTTTGCCCGGTGTAGGCCGTCATTGTAAATAAGACTGACTTGCCTACTTAAATAAAGGTTAAATTATTATTATTTTAAAATATATATATATACACGTATTTTCCGCTGGCTGCCCCACCACCACAGCCCTGAGCTAAGCTGAAACATCTGCATTTTGGAGCTGCCTTACTGAAGAAAGAAAAAAATATGTTTGTATGGAGGTTTTATTAAATCAATGACTTTATTATTATTATTTTACTTTTTTTTTGGCTGATATGTGACACGTATTAATGCCAAGATAACATGCAAAACAGGCAAAAACTATATTTTTTGGCTAAAAATGTGGGGCTCAAATATAAAAAATGGAGGAACTATGAGATAATACTTTATGTAAAGGCTGCAGATACAGTATAGTGCTTTATATCTTGTCATAAGATTTTAGCCTCAATAATGCCTTTTTATAAGAATTTCAATTAAACTGATCAACTGAAGTAGTTTTAGTCCTTTTTATTTTAGGTTATTTTTGTTAAAAGTTTTGGCCCTGATTCTATATCTCCTGTAGTTTAGAGAATTGTAGTTCAGATATTGGTAGCTTTGTGGGGCCAAGAATCCTGCATGGAGAGATAAGACTAGCAGAGAGAAAGACAACACAATTCGACATACAGTACAAGAAAAGGACAACCAGTGAAGAACAAACACAATTGTAAATACAACCCATATTTATGCGTATTTATTTTCCCTTTTGTACTTTAACTATTTGCACATCGTTACAACACTGTATATATACATAACATGACATTTGTAATGTCTTTATTCTTTTGGAACTTCTGTGAGTGTAATGTTTATTGTTTATTTGTATTGTTTATTTCACTTTTGTATATTATCTACTTCACTTGCTTTGACAATGTTAACATATGTTTCCTATGCCAATAAAGCCCCTTGAATTGAAATTGAATTGAGAGAGGGATGGATAGATCAGGATCAGATTCAAGCTTCAGGGGGGATGAATACATATGTAGCACCACTGTCTCTGGACAGCACAGCCTCACTGGTGTGTGGACTGTAGTCTCCATGGCTACTGGGATGTATTCCTCATGGCCACTGCCCATGCACACCAAACCCCCTTACAGCATGATTTGCCTCTCACTGCATTTTAAATGTTAGTGTTACGTAACTGCTTATTATACAGATGTTATAGTAAAATGCAGAGTGTAAGATGAGTGCAGTCAGTAAAGTATGATGAGTGGATATGGGTGTGGGTGGAGGACAGATCAGAAAATAAGATTGCCTCATTCCATCGTGGCAGGACAAGACTGGACTAGACTGGATTGGACAGGACTGGAAAATTGGACAGGACTGGCAGGACTGGATTGGACAGGACTGGATTGGACAGGACTGGTCAAGACAGGACTGGACAAGACTGGAACACTGGACAGGACTAGACAGGGCAGGACTGGATGGGACTGGAACCCTGGACAGGACTGGATTGGACAGGACAGGACTGGATTGGACAGGACTGGTCAAGACAGGACTGGACAAGACTGGAACAATGGACAGGACTAGCAGGACTGGAAAACTGGACAGGATTAGACAGGACAGGACTGGACGGGACTGGAACCCTGGACAGGACTGGAACACTGGACAGGACTGGAACCCTGGACAGGACTGTATTGGACGGGACTGGAACACTGGACTGAACTGGATTGGACAGGACTGGAACCCTGGACAGGACTGTATTGAACAGGACTGGAACACTGGACTGGACTGGATTGGACAGGACTGGAACACTGGACTGCACTGGACTGGACTGGATTTGACAGGACAGGACTGGACTGGATTGGACAGGACTGGAACCCTGGACAGGACTGTATTGAACAGGACTGGAACACTGGACTGGACTGGATTGGACAGGACTGGAACACTGGACTAGACTAGACTGGACTGGACTGGATTGGACAGGACAGGACTGGATAGGACTGGATTGGACAGGATTGGACAGGATTGGACAGGACTGGATTGGACAGGACAGGACTGGATTGGACAGGATTGGACAGGATTGGACAGGACTGGATTGGACAGGACAGGATTGGAGAGGACAGGACTGGATTGGACTGAATTGGAGAGGACAGGACTAGATTGGACTGGAACACTGGACAGGACTGGCAGGGCAGCACCGGAGCTGGTAACACCAGCATTTAGCTGCACCTGCTATAACATCTGCTAATGTGTCTACGACGATACACTTTGATTTGATTTGACTGGAATCAATCTTGAATTTCCATTCCAAAGAGTGCTGCTGTAAAATCCATCTGTTCTACACAAGCCACAGTCAATAAAGTTGTCCTTTTCAAAACTGCAGATTTTACTATCTTACGATATCAAAGTAAATATAGGGTGACCTCTCAACCCTACGCAAGGTTATGTTATACACACACACACACACACACACACACACACACACACACACACACACACACACACACACACACACACACACACACACACACACACACACACACACACACACACACACAACACAGCAACTAATATATATGAAGGGCTTCAGTCTCTAATGAGAATCTGTCTGAGGCACAGACAGCATCCCAAATGACTCTCAATTCCCTATTTAGTGCACTACTTTTGACCAGGGCCTATATGGTGTTGGTCAAAATTAGTGCACTATATAGGGAATAGGGAGTCATTTGGGCCTAAGAGAGGGATCTTTGTCACAGCTTCAAGGCATCACTGTCTGTCTCATCTCTCACACGAAACAAAGTCAAACCCAATCGTATATATTTGCAGCTCTCCTTCTGACACCCACGAGGCTGATCAAATGAAAGAGAGAGCGACTGCTCGAGGACATCTCCTATTCAATCTGTCAAATAAAACCTTGTTTTGCCACAAACAAACGGTCTAGTTTGATGGGAGGTAGGACACAGTCAGGGAGGTGTTCAGTCTAGTTTGGTGGGAGGTAGGACACAGTCAGGGAGGTGTTCAGTCTAGTTTGGTGGGAGGTAGGACACAGTCAGGGAGGTGTTCAGTCTAGTTTGGTGGGAGGTAGGACACAGTCAGGGAGGTGTTCAGTCTAGTTTGATGGAAGGTGTTCAGTCTATTCCATTAGTCCTGACATAACCTCCCCAGTGGCTGCATGTCTCCCCTATCACTTCATCACATGTTGTGTGTGTTGTGTGTGTTGTGTACGTGTGTGTCTTGTGTGTGTTGTGTGTGTTGTGTAAGTGTGTGTGTTGTGTGTGTTGTGTAAGTGTGTGTCTTGTGTGTGTTGTGTAAGTGTGTGTAAGTGTGTGTGTTGTGTGTAAGTGTGTGTGCTGTGTAAGTGTGTGTGTTGTGTGTAAGTGTGTGTGTTGTGTGTAAGAATGTGTAGGTGTGTGTAATTGTGTAAGTGTGTGTTGTGTGTAAGAGAGAGAGAGAGAGAGAAAGAGAGAGAGAGAGATGAGGGGAGATGGAGAGAGAGAGAGAGAGAGAGATGAGGGGTGATGGAGAGAGCGAGAGAGAGATGAGGGGAGATGGAGAGAGAGAGAGAGAGACAGAGACAGACAGAGAGAGAGAGAGATGAGGGGAGATGGAGAGAGAGAAAGAGAGAGAGATGAGGAGAGATGGAGAGAGAGAGAAAGAGAGAGAGATGAGGAGAGATAGAGAGAGAGAGAGAGAGAGAGAGAGAGAGAGAGAGAGAGAGAAAGAGAGAGAGAGAGAGAGAGAGATGAGGGGAGACGGAGAGAGAGCGAGAGAGAGAGAGAAAGAAAGACAAAACAAATAAAGAGTGATACAAAGAGAGAACGAGAGCGCGAGAGAGCACCATGCCAAAAAGAGGAGAGCAGGGATCATAGCCCAGAGAGAAGCCCGTGAGGTTATTTACTGTAGGTGCTGTGAGGTTATTTAGGTGCTGTGAGGTTATTTACTGTAGGTGCTGTGAGGTTCTTTAGGTGCTGTGAGGTTATTTACTGTTGGTGCTGTGAGGTTATTTAGGTGCTGTGAGGTTATTTACTGTAGGTGCTGTGAGGTTATTTACTGTTGGTGCTGTGAGGTTCTTTAGGTGCTGTGAGGTTATTTAGGTGCTGTGATGTTATTTAGGTGCTGTGAGGTTATTTAGGTGCTGTGATGTTCTTTAGGTGCTGTGAGGTTATTTAGGTGCTGTGAGGTTATTTAGGTGCTGTGAGGTTATTTAGGTGCTGTGAGGTTATTTAGGTGCTGTGAGATTATTTAGGTGCTGTGAGATTATTCAGGTGCTGTGAGATTATTTAGGTGCTGTGAGATTCTTTAGGTGCTGTGAGGTTATTTAGGTGCTGTGAGATTATTCAGGTGCTGTGAGATTATTTAGGTGCTGTGAGATTCTTTAGGTGCTGTGAGGTTATTTAGGTGCTGTGAGATTCTTTAGGTGCTGTGAGGTTATTTAGGTGCTGTGAGATTATTCAGGTGCTGTGAGATTATTTAGGTGCTGTGAGGTTATTTAGGTGCTGTGAGGTTATTTAGGTGCTGTGAGATTATTCAGGTGCTGTGAGATTATTTAGGTGCTGTGAGATTCTTTAGGTGCTGTGAGGTTATTTAGGTGCTGTGAGATTATTCAGGTGCTGTGAGATTATTTAGGTGCTGTGAGATTATTCAGGTGCTGTGAGATTATTTAGGTGCTGTGAGATTCTTTAGGTGCTGTGAGGTTATTTAGGTGCTGTGAGATTATTCAGGTGCTGTGAGATTATTTAGGTGCTGTGAGATTATTCAGGTGCTGTGAGATTATTTAGGTGCAGTGAGGTTATTTAGGTGCTGTGAGATTATTTAGGTGCTGTGAGATTCTTTAGGTGCTGTGAGGTTATTTAGGTGCTGTGTTTCTGGAAGTGCAGTAAGTATCCTTGGTTTGAGCGAGCCAGAACAGCTGATAGGAGGAGGAACCTATCTCATGTTTCTGTAGCAGCTTGACATAAAGGTACACAACCTGGACATAATACTAATGTATTACAGAGCCTTCAGCCACAATCTATCTCACTGATGCTGAGTGCCAAGCAGAGACGCATCATTTCTAAAGTCTCTGGTATGACTCAGCCGGGGATCAATCTCCCAATTTCAATTTCAGGGCGGACACTCTAACCACGAGGCCAGTGAGTTGAGATAATCCACTGCTAGGTAAGCAGTGTGTGTGTGTGTGTGTGTGTGTGTGTGTGTGTGTGTGTGTGTGTGTGTGTGTGTGTGTGTGTGTGTGTGTGTGTGTGTGTGTGTGTGTGTGTGTGTGTGTGTGTGTGTGTGTATCAAGCATGTGTGCTGGTTTTAAGATAGTAAAACAGAACTCGGCGGGGTCACGGCAACTGTGATCTGCCTTGGTTACAGAGGACAGAGAACTACAGGGTAGTGAACTAAACGCCCAGCTCTAGTTAACACGACCACCCTCCACTACAGGGTAGTGAACTAAACGCCCAGCTCTAGTAAACACGACCACCCTCCACTACAGGGTAGTGAACTAAACGCCCAGCTCTAGTTAACACGACCACGCTCCACTACAGGGTAGTGAACTAAACGCCCAGCTCTAGTTAACACGACCACCCTCCACTACAGGGTAGTGAACTAAACGCCCAGCTCTAGTTAACATGACCACCCTGCACTACAGGGTAGTGAACTAAACGCCCAGCTCTAGTTAACACGACCACCCTGCACTACAGGGTAGTGAACTAAACGCCCAGCTCTAGTTAACACGGCCACCCTGCACTACAGGGTAGTGAACTAAACGCCCAGCTCTAGTTAACACGACCACCCTGCACTACAGGGTAGTGAACTAAACGCCCAGCTCTAGTTAACACGACCACCCTGCACTACAGGGTAGTGAACTAAACGCCCGGCTCTAGTTAACACGACCACCCTGCACTACAGGGTAGTGAACATAAACATCCTAACCTGCACAATGGCCAATTAGATACTCCTGATTTAACCATCTGCAGGTCAAACGCCCTGGTGCGACACTTTCTCATCTCCGAGGGAAACCTTTAGGAGTGGATACACCAAGCATAGTTTTATTTTAATTATTACTCTCCACTGAATATATGAAGATATCAGACTGCATACAGATTCAGACCCCTTGGGCTTTTGTCTTTCAGAGAGATTTATTCAACAGCTATGGTTGGTAATTCAGCCAGCCCATATCTGTTCACTGAAGAGTGGCCATAGAAGGAGAGAAAGTAGAAAATAGAATATTGTAATATGTGAAGTACGTTCATAATTGACTTAATGTCTTAAGGTTTTGTTGGTTGTTTTGATTTCGTTTGTACTCTATGTACACTATAAGTTGGTATCCAGCAACAGTGTCCATACTCAAAGCATGAAAACTGGGTCGACATAATCAATTCCACCTTGTGATCTAATAATAGTTAATAGTCAGATTTCTGTGTGAAACACATGGAGAGACTAATACGCTGTAAGCAATGATAACAGAGAGAGAGAGAGAGAGAAATAGGGAGAGAGAGAGAATGAGGGAGAGAGAGAGAGAGAAATAGGGAGAGAGAGAAAAAGAGGGAGAGAGAGAAAAGAGAGAGAGAGCGAATGAGAGAGAGAACAGAGAGAGAGCGAGAGAGAGAGAAAAAGAGGGAGAGACAGAACAGAGGACAGAGAGAGAGCGCGAATGAGAGGATGATTATATCTTCATATGAGCACAGCCGTCAGCTCTGGGGTTTCAACACTAATTCTCCCTGACATGATATCCTCTGTGCTCTGCTAACAAAGACATCTACACAGTAATTACTGTTAGATACATGTAGAGACCAGACTGGAGACCTGTCTATGTGCAGCCATGGTTGGTGGTCCTTCCTGGTCAATTCAATGCTGAGCTAATACTGCTGCCATGCTGTCCAACCAAAGGCCACCATTTTTTAAGTCAGTTAAGAACAAATTCTTATTTTCAATGATGGTCTAGGAACAGTGGGTTAACTGCCTTGTTCAGGGGGCAGAACAACAGATTTGTACCTTGTCAGCTCGGGGATTCAAACTTGCAACCTTTCAGTTACTGGCCCAACGCTCTAACCACTAGAATACGCTGCCGCCCCGATGAACAACCTGTTTAAGGGGATAGCTTGGCAATTTCACTACCTTTATCTACTTCCTCAGAGTCAGATGAACTTGTTTATACCATTTGTGACTCGTTTCAGGAAACTAGGCATGTGTCGCACGTCACTACTTCACAGGAAAGGCATTTGAACGTAATCATTTATTTTTTCATCAAAATGCGTTTTTTGGGCAGAAATGCCTTCTGAATCATTTGAACTTTAATTTGCCTTAATAACAAACTTGTATGCCACCTGTAAATATAAATAAAATAGTTAAACTACAAGCCTAGTTGGTTTAGCCATGGAAAAAGTCAGGAACCTTCCTGCTAGCCATGATTGGCTGAGATAAATGGATGGGCTGGATATGCTGAGCGATGAGTTCGGATTGGTCTGCCATGTAGCATTCTTCTGTCTATAACATGAGCTGCTCAGTATGTGTAGGTAATCCTGTATACTGCAACTTTTTTGAAAGATATCATGAAGAACTGCAAAAGTGTTACTAGTGCTCTCCACTTTCTGGAAGACGATCGTGCCATGCTGACTCTGAAAATGAGTAAGGACAAACATGGCATCCGTGACAGAGAGGGAGAAGTGTTCATCCAAGTATATGGGTAAGAGAGTTTAGCTAGCTACATTTTCAGATATTATTCATTTCAAATTTTGTCATTGCAAGTTAAACCGTACTATTAGTTAGCTAGCTAACATTTGCTAGCTGCTTCGCTAGCTAGTGTTAGCAAGCTAGCTAACATTGAACCTAGTTGGTTAGCTTTAGCTACCTGCAGATTCATGCATGTGGCTAACTATGATAATCAGTTTGTATTGCTACTAGTAAGGGTTGGGATTATTGCCGCATTCAAAACAACTGGGAACTCGGAAATCTCTGACTTCCGACTTCAGCAGCTAAAGGTAGCTAAAGCTAACCAACTAGGTTCAACTAGTTTCAATGTTAGCTAGCTAGCTAATAATACACTTTAACTTGCAATGACAAAATTTGAAATTAATAATATCTGAAAACACCACTGGGAACTCAGGAAAAAAAAATAGCTCCGACTGGGAAAAATCGTTTTGAACGGTCATCCAACTCAGAATTCCAACTCGTGAACTCGTACCTCTTTATAGAACCCTGAATTTCCGACCTGAAGATCACTGACGTCATGATTTGACCTCGTATTTTTCAGAGATCCCAGTTGTCTTCAAAGCACAATTAGGTTTATTGTTTAGCTTACTCCACTTCTCCAGATGATTACATGACCCATCAAGTTAGCCAAGTGTGTCTGAGGGTGATTACGGACATCTGTTGTATTTTAGGAACATGTTTACATGTCTAGACAATAGTGACCCATCCACTCAGCTAGATGTGGGTGGGTGGGGGGGTTATAGCATTTCCTTCACGTCACCCGTCCATTTAGACTAGTGTGTCTGGGTAAGACGTGATCTAATAATGACCAAATATTTATAAAATATTTTTATCGGGACACTTTCTGTTTTTTGATATCGCTAATATGCCATGTCACAAGTACTATCACTGTACCGTCTACACCTTCTGTATCCTGTGCATGTGACAAATAAACTTTGATTTTATTTCATATAGCTTGTGTTTACCACATTGCCTTACATGTGAATCCTTAAAACGATGGGTGGGACTAAAGCTTAAGAGGGTGTGAACAATGCTGAAAGGGTGTAGACAAAGAAGAGCTCTCCAGTAGGTGTACCAAAACATTCAAGGGTCATTTTCTTAAAAGTGGGGTTCCAAGTCTATCAACTTTCAAAGCATAATTACTTTCCCATTCTTCCTCAACTGTAGTGTATGATATACCATTTTCTGGCTCTGAGTCTCTACTTTTATCCAATGTAAAAAACTGCTACATAGGACTGAATCGAGCCGACTGGTCACATTTGTATTTCTCTGCGTCCAGTATGAATTAAAAATATATATATATTTCACCTTTATATAACCAGGTAGGCCAATTGAGTTCTCATTTACAACTGCGACCTGGCCAAGATAAAACAAAGCAGTGCGACAAAAACAACAACACAGAGTTACACATAAACAAATGTACAGTCTTCTCTAGTCTTCATCAGGGTACTCTGGTCTTCATTAGGGTACTCTGGTCTTCATCAGGGGACTCTGGTCTTCATCAGGGGACTGTGGTCTTCATCAGGGTACTCTAGTCTTCATCAGGGTACTCTAGTCTTCATCAGGGGACTCTAGTCTTCATCAGGGTACTCTAGTCTTCATCAGGGTACTCTAGTCTTCATCAGGGTACTCTAGTCTTCATCAGGGTACTCTGGTCTTCATCAGGGAACTCTAGTCTTCATCAGGGTACTCTAGTCTTCATCAGGGTACTCTAGTCTTCATCAGGGTACTCTGGTCTTCATCAGGGAACTCTAGTCTTCATCAGGGTACTCTAGTCTTCATCAGGGTACTCTAGTCTTCATCAGGGTACTCTAGTCTTTAGTTATCCATCCCTCCCTCCCTGCAGACATTTCCTAAGGCAGCTTGTTTACCCCATGCAGACTGTTACCACTGCATCTTTACAGTACAAGTGTCTGTCTGTCTCGATTTCTCATCCATCCATCCTCCACACCCACCTGCCACCCAGACTGTATCCCAAATGCCACCCTATTTGGGATACAGGCTCAATATCTCTGCTGCTGTTCTGTAGCGAGCCCAGCCAGTTCTCATTACTGAAAAGGCTTCTCTCCTTATTAGATCTGAGAGTCAAGAAAGTGCATTAGCAGATTAAATACAGGGAGAGGGAGTAGAGGAGAGGAGAGAACAGCCCACACTACTGCTGTGCTGGCCAGTTCTCTCCTCTCTTATCTTTTCCAATCCTCTTGCTCCTCTCCTCTCCTCTCATTCTGCCTTCCTCTCCTCGACTGTCTGCCTAGAGACCCAGAGAAAAAGCCAGGCCTTGTGAGGAGCAGAGCAGAGTAGGATGATGACTGGCTAGCACACAACACAGAGGAGGTCTCTGTGTCAACCAACGCATGACTTCCTCTAATGCATCAATGAATAACGTTGTGTCTGTGTGTGTGTGCATGTCAGTATGATAGTGTGTGTCTGTGTGTATGTGTGAACCCCCACCACTCCCACGCCTGAGGAACATTCTTCATCTATTACCATGGTCATTTACATTCCCTACTCTCTCCACCTTCCCCCCTCTCTCCATCTTCCCTACTCTCTCCACTTCTCTCCATCTTCCCTCCTCTCCACATCTTCCCTACTCTCTCCATCTTCTCTCCTCCACCCATCTTCTCTCCTCCACCCATCTTCCCTCCTCTCTCCATCTTCCCTCCTCTCTCCATCTTCACTTCTGTCTCCATCTTCTCTCCTCTCGCCATCTTCCCTCCACTCTCCATCTACCCTCCTCTCCCCCTCTTCTCTCCATCTTCCCTCTTCTCTCCATCTTCCATCTTCTCTCCATCTTCCCTCCTCTCTCCATCTTCCCTCCATTTTCCCTCCTCTCTCCATCGTCCCTCCATCTTCCCTCCATCTTCCCTCTTCTCTCCATCTTCCCTCCTCTCGCCATCTTCCCTCCTCTCTCCATCTTCTCTCCATCTTCCCTCCTCTCTCCCTCCATCTTCCCTCCATCTTCTCTCCTTTCTCCATCTTCCCTCCTCTCCCCTCTTCTCTCCATCTTCCCTCCTCCCTCCATCTTCCCTACTCTCTCCTCTCTCCATCTTCCCTCCTCTCCTCATCTTCCTTCCATCTTCCCTCCATCTTCCCTGCTCCTTCCCTCCTCTCTCCATCTTCCCTCCTCTCTCCCTCCATCTTCCCTCCATCTTCTCTCCTCTCTCCATCTTCTCTCCATCTCTCCATCTTCTCTCCATCTTCCCTCCTCTCTCCATCTTCCCTCCTCTCTCCATCTTCCCTCCTCTCTCCATCTGGTCTCTCTGTTTTAGACTATATAGAACAACAAAACTCCAACAGAGTACTTTGTAAGCAATGCGCGTGGTAGCAGCCCAAATCCATTCACAGGACCCACATTAATACCATGTGCAGACTGAGTCCAAGATTTAATTTCAAGGGGAATAATTTATCCAAAGCGCTGAGGCAGAAGCAAGATAATGGACAATGGATATATTATGGAAATGAATTGGAAAAGATATGATGTAGAACCTTCTAGAGAGTATTTACACCTGTTGTGACATAAAATAACGCAATATATAGTATGGCTGGTTATGACACCTACATAAGAGTACTAGGCCTATCTGGCTTATATTATTATGATGGTCATGATGCTTCTTGACAGTGTCATAAAGTGTATATTCTTAGTGGCATAACATGTTATGCTGCTGGGTGTCAAGTAAAAGAGTTACCAAAATTTCAAGCTGGAAATTACAAACTTCAGAAGCCTTTTTAAACATCAAATACAATCCATTGCAGGAAAGCTCTCCTGTGACAGGGTGATCAAATTAAGATCTGTTGCCTGGAAACCACTCATCCATTTTTTACCTTCTATTTTCTTTTTACAAACTGTTGTTCACTTTTTCTTTTTATTCATCGACGTATTATCTATTCATTAGCTTTGCTACTTTGCATTCTACACTGTTGAGGAAGAGCTGCAAGTAAGCATTTCACTGTACAGTTTACACCCGCTGTATCCTGTGCACGTGACGAATAAACATTGATTTGACCCTGAATACTGCTCATCAAACAGAGCAGTTTCATCTATTGTGTAACCTGGATTTAAAACGGCTCAGTTTTACCAGGCTGTGTTTATGGAGGCGATGACGAGTCAGAGGAGAACAAATAGCTCTCATCTCACTAATTACAGCATGACTGATCGCTGAGATAAACCGCCTTTCATAATAGACGTATCTCTATGACTGATAGCTGAGATAACTGATAGCTGAGATAAACCCTTTAATAACTGATAGCTGAGATAAACCGCCTTTAATAATAGACGTATCTCTATGACTGATAGCTGAGATAACTGATAGCTGAGATAAACCGCCTTTAATAATAGACGTATCTCTATGACCGATGGTCTATTGATCCGAGCAGCTACTGAGTATGAACGTGTCTGACAATATGGGGAAGATCAAAAGGAGGTGTTACCAGTTTACTGTTTCGGCACGAACAGCCTGGTGTTGTAAACTAACAGCGCTAAGCGGAGGACAGAGCAGAGAAACAGCCTGGTGTTGTAAACTAACAGCGCTAAGCGGAGGACAGAGCAGAGAAACAGCCTGGTGTTGTAAACTAACAGCGCTAAGCGGAGGACAGAGCAGAGAAACAGCCTGGTGTTGTAAACTAACAGCGCTAAGCGGAGGACAGAGCAGAGAAACAGCCTGGTGTTGTAAACTAACAGCGCTAAGCGGAGGACAGAGCAGAGAAACAGCCTGGTGTTGTAAACTAACAGCGCTAAGCGGAGGACAGAGCAGAGAAACAGCCTGGTGTTGTAAACTAACAGCGCTAAGCGGAGGACAGAGCAGAGAAACAGCCTGGTGTTGTAAACTAACAGCGCTAAGCGGAGGACAGAGCAGAGAAACAGCCTGGTGTTGTAAACTAACAGCGCTAAGCGGAGGACAGAGCAGAGAAACAGCCTGGTGTTGTAAACTAACAGCGCTAAGCGGAGGACAGAGCAGAGAAACAGCCTGGTGTTGTAAACTAACAGCGCTAAGCGGAGGACAGAGCAGAGAAACAGCCTGGTGTTGTAAACTAACAGCGCTAAGCGGAGGACAGAGCAGAGAAACAGCCTGGTGTTGTAAACTAACAGCGCTAAGCGGGAGGACAGAGCAGAGAAACAGCCTGGTGTTGTAAACTAACAGCGCTAAGCGGAGGACAGAGCAGAGAAACAGCCTGGTGTTGTAAACTAACAGCGCTAAGCGGAGGACAGAGCAGAGAAACAGCCTGGTGTTGTAAACTAACAGCGCTAAGCGGAGGACAGAGCAGAGAAACAGCCTGGTGTTGTAAACTAACAGCGCTAAGCGGAGGACAGAGCAGAGAAACAGCCTGGTGCTGTAAACTAACAGCGCTAAGCGGGAGGACAGAGCAGAGAAACAGCCTGGTGTTGTAAACTAACAGCGCTAAGCGGAGGACAGAGCAGAGAAACAGCCTGGTGTTGTAAACTAACAGCGCTAAGCGGAGGACAGAGCAGAGAAACAGCCTGGTGTTGTAAACTAACAGCGCTAAGCGGGAGGACAGAGCAGAGAAACAGCCTGGTGTTGTAAACTAACAGCGCTAAGCGGAGGACAGAGCAGAGAAACAGCCTGGTGTTGTAAACTAACAGCGCTAAGCGGAGGACAGAGCAGAGAAACAGCCTGGTGTTGTAAACTAACAGCGCTAAGCGGAGGACAGAGCAGAGAAACAGCCTGGTGTTGTAAACTAACAGCGCTAAGCGGAGGACAGAGCAGAGAAACAGCCTGAAGAGGGAAAGATCAAAATAAAGTGTTTCTGACCATTTACTGTAAAATCACAAACATGTGGATATTAAACTGATACTGTATCTGTCCATTAAGTGAGTATCTATCTAAGTGTGTATCTGTCTGTCTAAGTGTGTATCTGTCTGTCTAAGTGTGTATCTGTCTGTCTAAGTGTGTATCTGTCTGTCTGTCTAAGTGTGTATCTGTCTGTCTGTCTAAGTGTGTATCTGTCTGTCTGTCTAAGTGTGTATCTGTCTGTCTGTCTAAGTGTGTATCTGTCTGTCTGTCTAAGTGTGTATCTGTCTGTCTGTCTAAGTGTGTATCTCAGGGATGCAAACTGGTAAGGACCCAAAAAGGTGACATGTTTTTTTTGCACTGAAACATGCAACATGCAACATTGCACTGAAATACAGGTTTTAACTAATTAAGTCTCTGTGTGTAAAATAAAAAGTGGTTCATGTGAACCTGACTCACAATTAAAAAATGTAAAGATAGCAATCCAATGTTATTTGTTGCCTAGACTTTGCTGCAAATGACACTCAAGTCTTGAGAAAACAACACAATACACTAATATTGCAGTTAGCCATGACAGCCTTTATTATAGAACGCTTGTGACCACACATCTAAATATTGCACTTGGGGAAAAAACATTTTAAAGTAGAAATAGAATGAAACAAACAGGAATGATATTTTTTCTCTATTATAGTGGCCACTATTATAGACATCGATCAAGTGCACAAGGCTACATGTGTGCAAAAATAACATTCACTGTATTATTGACTGTATGTTTTGTTTATTCCATGTGTAACTCTGTGTTGTTGTATGTGTCGAACTGCTTTGCTTTATCTTGGCCAGGTCGCAGTTGTAAATGAGAACTTGTTCTCAACTAGCCTACCTGGTTAAATAAAGGTGAAATATATATATTTTTTAACTCACACACACACACACACACACACACACACACACACACACACACACACACACACACACACACACACACACACACACACACACACACACACACACACACACACACACACACACACTACTGTCAAGTTCAACACAACAAAAATAATATCTTTGGGCTTCACTGCACAATATTACATTGTACACGTTCTGCCTGTGGACATCTGTTCTACAATGTGCCAGCAAAAGTGAGAAAGAGGGAAAGTGTTGTGGTGTTCCTTTCACATTTATAGTGGCATCCAGCTTAAGCCAGGCCCAGCTCCAGCTACACTTGATCCCTGAATCCACTTGTTTAACAAGCAACTAGAGGTCGACCGATTAATCGGAATGGCCGATTAATTAGGGCCGATTTCAAGTTTTCATAACAATCGGTAATCGGTATTTTTGGCCAACGATTTGCCGATTTACTTTTTTTTTTGTATGTTATTTATTTTATTTTTTTAAACCTTTATTTAACTAGTTAAATTGATCAGTCTATCTGTCAGGGTAATTGTTCAGTCTATCTGTCTGGATAATTGTTCAGTCTATCTGTCAGGGTCAGGGTAATTGTTCAGTCTATCTGTCAGGGTAATTGTTCAGTCTATCTGTCAGGATAATTGTTCAGTCTATCTGTCAGGGTAATTGTTCAGTCTATCTGTCAGGGTAATTGTTCAGTCTATCTGTCAGGGTAATTGTTCAGTCTATCTGTCAGGGTAATTGTTCAGTCTATCTGTCAGGGTAATTGTTCAGTCTATCTGTCAGGGTAATTGTTCAGCCTGAGTGGAGTAAAATGGATAAGAGAACCACTAGTTCTCTTTTGTTCATCATCAGTGAACAGCTACAAAATCCCTTTTTTCTTGTGTGTGACCATGACAGATATCCTGAACAATTAACTTAACCCTGACCATGCCAGATACCCTGACCATGCCAGA
This sequence comes from Salmo trutta, assembly GCF_901001165.1. NCBI lineage: Eukaryota > Metazoa > Chordata > Actinopteri > Salmoniformes > Salmonidae > Salmo > Salmo trutta. The sequence continues at coordinate 7,739,892 of NC_042972.1, read as the reverse complement.
TACCCTGACCATGCCAGATATCCTGAACAATTAACTTAACCCTGACCATGCCAGATACCCTGACCATGCCAGATATCCTGAACAATTAACTTAACCCTGACCATGCCAGATACCCTGACCATGCCAGATATACTGACCATGCCAGAAATACTGAACAATTAACTTAACCCTGACCATGCCAGATATACTGAACAATTAACTTAACCCTGTCCATGCCAGATACCCTGACCATAACAGATATCCCAACCCTGTCCATGCCAGATACCCTGTCCATGCCAGATACCCTGTCCATAACAGATACCCTGTCCATAACAGATACCCTGTCCATAACAGATACCCTGTCCATGCCAGATACCCTGTCCATGCCAGATACCCTGTCCATGCTAGATACCCTGTCCATAACAGATACCCTGTCCATAACAGATACCCTGTCCATGCCAGATACCCTGACCATAACAGATATCCCAACCCTGTCCATGCCAGATACCCTGTCCATGCCAGATACCCTGTCCATAACAGATACCCTGTCCATGCCAGATACCCTGTCCATAACAGATACCCTGTCCATGCCAGATACCCTGTCCATAACAGATACCCTGTCCATGCCAGATACCCTCTCCATAACAGATACCCTGACCCTGTGTGTTTCCTTCTTCTTTCAGACGGGTCGGGGTCCATGCAAGGCAAGTCGCCCCTTGCCTCTTAATGAGATTAAAGCTACATTCAGAGATTGGAAAAAGCAACAAAACGGCAGCCCTGCCACTTGTTTTGATATACAGTTGAGGGATGGGGTTGGGGTCGCTGTAGATCCAGGACATCGTCATGGTTTCAATGTTACATTATTTACATTACAATTTTTTGTAAACAATGAAATAAAAACATATTTGGAGATTATAGTAATGTAATACAGTAATATAGTACAATTTTTGATTATAGTATAGTAATACATGTAACTGCAAATATTCTGCAAGAAAAAATGGGTATATATAAAGACTTGAAATGACAATCAAATAGCTTCCCAGATCGCAGACTACATCTTCAACAAGACAAGCCATTTGACCTAGATCTGGTGGGAGTAGTTGCACATTAGAGATGAGAGAGCCCTGCCTGTGTTCAACTGCTTTATTCTGATGATTGGAGGCCTGCTGGACGGTTTGAGGGGAGGAGAGACTCTAACACCAGGTTGGTTTGAGGGGAGGAGAGACTATAACACCAGGTTGGTTTGAGGAGAGGAGAGACTATAACACCAGGTTGGTTTGAGGGGAGGAGAGACTATAACACCAGGTTGGTTTGAGGAGAGGAGAGACTATAACACCAGGTTGGTTTGAGGAGAGGAGAGACTATAACACCAGGTTAGTTTGAGGAGAGGAGAGACTATAACACCAGGTTGGTTTGAGGAGAGACTATAACACCAGGTTGGTTTGAGGGGAGGAGAGACTATAACATCAGGTTGGTTTGAGGAGAGGAGAGACTATAACACCAGGTTGGTTTGAGGAGAGGAGAGACTATAACACCAGGTTAGTTTGAGGAGAGGAGAGACTATAACACCAGGTTGGTTTGAGGAGAGACTATAACACCAGGTTGGTTTGAGGGGAGGAGAGACTATAACATCAGGTTGGTTTGAGGAGAGGAGAGACTATAACACCAGGTTGGTTTGAGGGGAGGAGAGACTATAACACCAGGTTGGTTTGAGGGGAGGAGAGACTATAACATCAGGTTGGTTTGAGGAGAGGAGAGACTATAACACCAGGTTGGTTTGAGGGGAGGAGAGACTATAACACCAGGTTGGTTTGAGGAGAGACTATAACACCAGGTTGGTTTGAGGAGAGGAGAGACTATAACACCAGGTTGGTTTGAGGAGAGGAGAGACTATAACACCAGGTTGGTTTGAGGAGAGACTATAACACCAGGTTGGTTTGAGGGGAGGAGAGACTATAACACCAGGTTGGTTTGAGGAGAGACTATAACACCAGGTTGGTTTGAGGAGAGACTATAACACCAGGTTGGTTTGAGGGGAGGAGAGACTATAACACCAGGTGGGTTTGAGGGGAGGAGAGACTATAACACCAGGTTGGTTGAGGAGAGGAGAGACTATAACACCAGGTTGGTTTGAGGGGAGGAGAGACTATAACACCAGGTTGGTTTGAGGAGAGACTATAACACCAGGTTGGTTTGAGGAGAGACTATAACACCAGGTTGGTTTGAGGAGAGACTATAACACCAGGTTGGTTTGAGGAGAGGAGAGACTATAACACCAGGTTGGTTTGAGGAGAGGAGAGACTATAACACCAGGTTGGTTTGAGGGGAGGAGAGACTATAACACCAGGTTGGTTTGAGGAGAGACTATAACACCAGGTTGGTTTGAGGGGAGGAGAGACTATAACACCAGGTTGGTTTGAGGAGAGACTATAACACCAGGTTGGTTTGAGGGGAGGAGAGACTATAACACCAGGTTGGTTTGAGGAGAGGAGAGACTATAACACCAGGTTGGTTTGAGGAGAGACTATAACACCAGGTTGGTTTGAGGAGAGGAGAGACTATAACACCAGGTTGGTTTGAGGAGAGACTATAACACCAGGTTGGTTTGAGGGGAGGAGAGACTATAACACCAGGTTGGTTTGAGGAGAGACTATAACACCAGGTTGGTTTGAGGAGAGACTATAACACCAGGTGGGTTTGAGGGGAGGAGAGACTATAACACCAGGTTGGTTTGAGGGGAGGAGAGACTATAACACCAGGTTGGTTTGAGGAGAGGAGAGACTATAACACCAGGTTGGTTTGAGGGGAGGAGAGACTATAACACCAGGTTGGTTTGAGGAGAGGAGAGACTATAACACCAGGTTGGTTTGAGGGGAGGAGAGACTATAACATCAGGTTGGTTTGAGGAGAGGAGAGACTATAACACCAGGTTGGTTTGAGGAGAGGAGAGACTATAACACCAGGTTAGTTTGAGGAGAGGAGAGACTATAACACCAGGTTGGTTTGAGGAGAGACTATAACACCAGGTTGGTTTGAGGGGAGGAGAGACTATAACATCAGGTTGGTTTGAGGAGAGGAGAGACTATAACACCAGGTTGGTTTGAGGGGAGGAGAGACTATAACACCAGGTTGGTTTGAGGGGAGGAGAGACTATAACATCAGGTTGGTTTGAGGAGAGGAGAGACTATAACACCAGGTTGGTTTGAGGGGAGGAGAGACTATAACACCAGGTTGGTTTGAGGAGAGACTATAACACCAGGTTGGTTTGAGGAGAGGAGAGACTATAACACCAGGTTGGTTTGAGGAGAGGAGAGACTATAACACCAGGTTGGTTTGAGGAGAGACTATAACACCAGGTTGGTTTGAGGGGAGGAGAGACTATAACACCAGGTTGGTTTGAGGAGAGACTATAACACCAGGTTGGTTTGAGGAGAGACTATAACACCAGGTTGGTTTGAGGGGAGGAGAGACTATAACACCAGGTGGGTTTGAGGGGAGGAGAGACTATAACACCAGGTTGGTTTGAGGAGAGGAGAGACTATAACACCAGGTTGGTTTGAGGGGAGGAGAGACTATAACACCAGGTTGGTTTGAGGAGAGACTATAACACCAGGTTGGTTTGAGGAGAGACTATAACACCAGGTTGGTTTGAGGAGAGACTATAACACCAGGTTGGTTTGAGGAGAGGAGAGACTATAACACCAGGTTGGTTTGAGGAGAGGAGAGACTATAACACCAGGTTGGTTTGAGGGGAGGAGAGACTATAACACCAGGTTGGTTTGAGGAGAGACTATAACACCAGGTTGGTTTGAGGGGAGGAGAGACTATAACACCAGGTTGGTTTGAGGAGAGACTATAACACCAGGTTGGTTTGAGGGGAGGAGAGACTATAACACCAGGTTGGTTTGAGGAGAGGAGAGACTATAACACCAGGTTGGTTTGAGGAGAGACTATAACACCAGGTTGGTTTGAGGAGAGGAGAGACTATAACACCAGGTTGGTTTGAGGAGAGACTATAACACCAGGTTGGTTTGAGGGGAGGAGAGACTATAACACCAGGTTGGTTTGAGGAGAGACTATAACACCAGGTTGGTTTGAGGAGAGACTATAACACCAGGTGGGTTTGAGGGGAGGAGAGACTATAACACCAGGTTGGTTTGAGGGGAGGAGAGACTATAACACCAGGTTGGTTTGAGGAGAGGAGAGACTATAACACCAGGTTGGTTTGAGGGGAGGAGAGACTATAACACCAGGTTGGTTTGAGGAGAGGAGAGACTATAACACCAGGTTGGTTTGAGGAGAGGAGAGACTATAACACCAGGTAGTTTGAGGAGAGGAGAGACTATAACACCAGGTTGGTTTGAGGAGAGACTATAACACCAGGTTGGTTTGAGGGGAGGAGAGACTATAACATCAGGTTGGTTTGAGGAGAGGAGAGACTATAACACCAGGTTGGTTTGAGGAGAGGAGAGACTATAACACCAGGTTAGTTTGAGGAGAGGAGAGACTATAACACCAGGTTGGTTTGAGGGGAGGAGAGACTATAACACCAGGTTGGTTTGAGGGGAGGAGAGACTATAACATCAGGTTGGTTTGAGGAGAGGAGAGACTATAACACCAGGTTGGTTTGAGGGGAGGAGAGACTATAACACCAGGTTGGTTTGAGGGGAGGAGAGACTCTAACATCAGGTGGTTTGAGGAGAGGAGAGACTATAACACCAGGTTGGTTTGAGGGGAGGAGAGACTATAACACCAGGTTGGTTTGAGGAGAGACTATAACACCAGGTTGGTTTGAGGAGAGGAGAGACTATAACACCAGGTTGGTTTGAGGAGAGGAGAGACTATAACACCAGGTTGGTTTGAGGAGAGACTATAACACCAGGTTGGTTTGAGGGGAGGAGAGACTATAACACCAGGTTGGTTTGAGGAGAGACTATAACACCAGGTTGGTTTGAGGAGAGACTATAACACCAGGTTGGTTTGAGGGGAGGAGAGACTATAACACCAGGTGGGTTTGAGGGGAGGAGAGACTATAACACCAGGTTGGTTTGAGGAGAGGAGAGACTATAACACCAGGTTGGTTTGAGGGGAGGAGGAGACTATAACACCAGGTTGGTTTGAGGAGAGACTATAACACCAGGTTGGTTTGAGGAGAGACTATAACACCAGGTTGGTTTGAGGAGAGACTATAACACCAGGTTGGTTTGAGGAGAGGAGAGACTATAACACCAGGTTGGTTTGAGGAGAGGAGAGACTATAACACCAGGTTGGTTTGAGGGGAGGAGAGACTATAACACCAGGTGGTTTGAGGAGAGACTATAGGGGAGGAGAGACTATAACACCAGTTTGGTTTGAGGGGAGAGAACTCATAACACAGGTGGTTTGAGGGGAGAGAGGAGAGCTATAACACCAGGTGGTTTTGAGGAGAGACTATAACACCAGGTTGGTTTGAGGGGAGGAGGAGACTATAACACCAGGTTGGTTTGAGGAGAGGAGAGACTATAACACCAGGTTGGTTTGAGGAGGAGACTATAACACCAGGTTGGTTTGAGGAGAGGAGAGACTATAACACAGGTTGGTTTGAGGAGAGACTATAACACCAGGTTGGTTTGAGGGGAGGAGAGACTATAACACCAGGTGGTTTGAGGAGAGACTATAACACCAGGTTGGTTTGAGGAGAGACTATAACACCAGGTGGGTTTGAGGGGAGGAGAGGACTATAACACCAGGTGGTTTTGAGGGGAGGAGAGAGACTATAACACCAGGTTGGTTTGAGGAGAGGAGAGGACTATAACACCAGGTTGGTTGAGGGAGAGACTATAACACCAGGTTGGTTTTGAGGAGAGGACTATAACACCAGGTGGGTTTGAGGATAGACTATAACACCAGGTTGGTTTGAGGAGAGACTATAACACCAGGTGGGTTTGAGGAGAGGAGAGACTATAACCACCAGGTTGGTTTGAGGGAGAGGACGAGGACTATAACCACCAGGTTGGTTTGAGGAGAGGAGAGACTATAACACCAGGTTGGTTTGAGGAGAGGAGAGACTATACACACCAGGTTGGTTTGAGGACCGTAGGACTATAACACCAGGTGGTTTGATGGAGAGGAGGAGACTATAACTCACAAGGTTGGTTTGAGGAGAGGACTATTAACACCAGGTTGGTTTTTTGAGGAGAGGAGACTATAACACCAGGTTGGTTTGAGGAGAGGAGAGGACTATAACACCAGTTGGGTTTGAGGAGAGACTATCACACCAGGTTGGTTTGAGGGAGGAGGATGAGGCTATAACATCCAGGTTGTTTGAGGAAGGAGGACTATAACACCAGGTTGGTTTGAGGGAGAGAGACTATAACACCAGGTTGGTTTGAGGAGAGCTATAACACCAGGTTGGTTTGAGAGCGGAAGACTGATAACACCAGGTGGTTTGAGGAGGAGAGACTATAACACCAGGTTGGTTTGAGGGAGGAGAGAGACTATAACACCAGGTTGGTTGGAGGAAGAGACTATAACACCAGGTTGGTTTGAGGAGAGGAGAGACTATAACACCAGGTTGGTTTGAGGCGAGGAAGAGACATAACACCAGGTTGGTTTGAGGGGAGGAGAGACTATAACACCAGGTGGTTTGAGGAGAGGAGAGACTATAACACCAGGTTGGTTTGAGGAGGAGACTATAACACCAGGTTGGTTTGAGGAGAGGAGAGAGACTATAACACCAGGTTGGTTTGAGGAGAGACTATAACACCAGGTTGGTTTGAGGAGGAGGAGAGACTATAACACCAGGTTGGTTTGAGGAGAGACTATAACACCAGGTTGGTTTGAGCAGAGGAGTAGACTATAACACCAGGTTGGTTTGAGAGGAGACTATAACACCAGGTTGGTTTGAGGGAGGAGAGACTATAACACCAGGTTGGTTTGAGGAGAGACTATAACACCAGGTTGGTTTGAGGCAGAGGAGAGACTATAACACCAGGTTGGTTTGAGGAGAGACTATAACACCAGGTTGGTTTGAGGAGAGACTATAACACCAGGTTGGTTTGAGGGGAGGAGAGACTATAACACCAGGTTGGTTTGAGGGGAGGAGAGACTATAACACCAGGTTGGTTTGAGGGGAGGAGAGACTATAACACCAGGTTGGTTCGAGGAGAGACTATAACACCAGGTTGGTTTGAGGAGAGACTATTACACCAGGTTGGTTTGAGGAGAGGAGAGACTATAACACCAGGTTGGTTTGAGGAGAGACTATAACACCAGGTTGGTTTGAGGAGAGACTATAACACCAGGTTGGTTTGAGGAGAGACTATAACAACAGGTTGGTTTGAGCAGAGGAGAGACTATAACACCAGGTTGGTTTGAGGAGAGACTATAACACCAGGTTGGTTTGAGGAGAGGAGAGACTATAACACCAGGTTGGTTCGAGGAGAGACTATAACACCAGGTTGGTTTGAGGAGAGACTATAACACCAGGTTGGTTTGAGCAGAGGAGAGACTATAACACCAGGTTGGTTTGAGGAGAGACTATAACACCAGGTTGGTTTGAGGGGAGGAGAGACTATAACACCAGGTTGGTTTGAGGAGAGACTATAACACCAGGTTGGTTTGAGGGGAGGAGAGACTATAACACCAGGTTGGTTTGAGGGGAGGAGAGACTATAACACCAGGTTGGTTTGAGGAGAGGAGAGACTATAACACCAGGTTGGTTTGAGGAGAGACTATAACACCAGGTTGGTTTGAGGGGAGGAGAGACTATAACACCAGGTTGGTTTGAGGAGAGGAGAGACAATAGACTTTAACACCAGGGTTTCCTGTCAAACGGACCCTGACACGGAGAAGCATCCTCTAAAAGGGAAGGAACATTGCATGCTATGAGATTAACATAAAGGTCTCTGTACTAAAGACACTTTTATTATTTCACCACCAATATTCTACGTGGAAATTCAGTAATAATACCTGCCTGAATAACTACTCTTGTCGAATAGTGCGCAGAGTTGCCCCTCATATCAGAAAGCATTTATATTAGCAGTAATGGTACCACTTTAGTCCATTATGCCTACAGGCTTTAAGTAAAGTGTTATCCCAGTAATATATCTCAGTGTTGCTCTACACACGTCATAACACTCCTCCTGCACAAGGGCTTTTCTCCTTTTGTTCCCTGAGGTAAGTCATTAACCTGTAAGCCTCCAATCTGATGCCAGAGCAAGAGAGAGAGAGAGAGAGAGAGAGAGAGCGAGAGAGAGAGAGATTTCGAGCAGCTTTCATTGCTCCACATTATCCCTGGGAGGCTTCAGAGTGCTTTGAAATCAGAGGTTTATTGCTACTGCTTCTACAGTTCTAGAGCTCTGAGCATCTCTGACTCACAGGGCCCAGAGGTCTAACCTCCACTTAGGCTACACACTTGTGCACTCATCCTCTCCACTTAGGCCACACACTTGTGCACTCAACCCCTCCACTTAGGCTACACACTTCCACACACTAACCCTTCCACTTGCACACTAAGAGAGGAGAGGAACGGGCTTGAAGGCCAAAGAGGACTGGACTGCACACGTTTGTGTTTATTTTATTACAATGTGTGATGGTACAATGTAATGAAAGACGAATAGCAATAAAGTATGTTTTTTTTGTTCAATATCTGACAGATTCATGTTTTGAAAATATGACCCTCTTTCTTCCTCTTTCTTTCCTCTGGGAAAACAATACAGAAGATGTATTCACACAGCCTTGAAAGCCTTCATTAGGTGTTGAGCAATTAGCAAACTGGCTTGGCATCAATTATCACTCAAATATACATATAGAATGAATAATCAAATAATTAACATCATGCGAGTGGAAATTGCATTTGTATTTTTATTTGTATTTTTAAAATTATAGCTTTTAATTCAAGATGTTTTTTTTAAGCCTGCCCAGACATCAGTAAGATAGAAAAGTACCTAAGTGAGTGAGTCAGTGAGTGAGTGAGTGAGTGAGTGAGTGAGTGAGTGAGTGAGTGAGTGAGTGAGTGAGTGAGTGAGTGAGTGAGTGAGTGAGTGAGTGAGTGAATGAATGAATGAGTGAGTGAGTGAGCAAGAGAGATACATAGAAACAGAGTGAAACAGAGACAGCTTGCGAGAGAGAGAAGAAAAAGAGAGAGACAGAGAGAGAGACAGAGAGAGAGAGAGAGAGAGAGAGAGAGAGAGAGAGAGAGAGAGCAAGAAAGAAAGTAGAGAGAGAGAGAGAGAGAGAGAGAGAGAGTGAATAAGAGAATAGAACATTTAATTAAAGGTGTCTGAATATCAGTTAAGACTGACCTACATTCCTCTGCTGGATTGAACCAGAACCAACTGGGACGGTTTTATGTAAAAGAGATGTCTGTGTTGAAAACCGACCTGGCCTACATCCCAAAATGGCCCCCTATTCCTAGTCCCAAAATGCTAAACCTCCAGGCAGGCTAGAGCACACGCTCAAAGCATCTGAATGATTTCAAATAGTATTTGAATCCTTTGCAGGTCTGGTTGGAAATATGTTGTTGTTCCTGTCATACTCTGGCACAGGGAGACAGAGGGACAATATGCCCATTCTTCAACAGTGACTGGGATAGCTAGCTGAGGCCTACATCACTTACAGTATGACGTCACCATTCTAGAATCTAGTTCATTATGCTTTGTTCTGCTGCGGACTCTCTTTTGTCTTCGCCATTCTAAAGTCTGCTAATGCATTCTATTGTTGCAGTGTAGGCCTAAAATGTTCTGACTTATAAAACTGCAGCGTCTCAAGAGAACATGTCAAAGAGCTTGAGAAATGTTAGCAGCAAAGGAAGCCGAACTGAGAGGAGAGGAAGTGGGAGGCAGAGTGAAAGGAACAGTGACATTGATGGAAAAAGACTCCCCATTGAAGAGGAGTAGAGTGGTAAACAACACACTGGAGAAGTGTGATACAAGTTTAGATCAGGAGAGAAGACAACGGCATAAGTATGTCTCTTTCTCACACACACACACACACACACACACACACACACACACACACACACACACACACACACACACACACACACACACACACACACACACACACACACACACACACACACACACACACTCTAACCGCTTATCCTTGATCTTATTCCATATTGTGATGTATGACAACCACGAGCCAGTAGCTGTACTGAACAACAGCATCTCTGAATCCTAGAAGGCCAAGCCACATGGTGAGCTTAGGGCTGAAGCCAGACAGACACCACACACACACACCACACACACACACACACACACGCATGCACACACACACGCACACACATACACAGCGAACCTAGGGCTGGAGCCAGACAGACACCACACACACACACACACACACACACACACACACACACACACACACACACACACACACACACACACACACACACACACACACACACACACACACACACAGCGAGCCTAGGGCTGGAGCCAGACAGACACCACACGAACACACACATGAACACACACACACACACACACACACACAGCGAGCCTAGGGCTGGTCACTGGTGCCACAGTGACTATAGGCAAGTATGAGATCAATATATCTGCCAAAGACTTCCAGCTACACCATCTACTGATGATCTGAGTCCCAAATAGCACCCTATTCCCTACATAGTGCACTACTGTTGACCAGAATAGGGAATAGGGTCTCATTTATCAGGCATCTAGGCATTTAGTCTGCCAACACACCGTTACAGTATACCACTGTAGGGCCCAACAGTGTCAAGATGCTTTGAACTGGTGGAACAACATAAATTACCATTAATCAGATGCATGTATGGTGTGTGTGTGTGTGTGTGTGTGTGTGTGTGTGTGTGTGTGTGTGTGTGTGTGTGTGTGTGTGTGTGCCCCATACACCAGGTCTATACACTTAGCTAAGTGTGTCCTATCCTTAATCTTCTTATCAGAATATCTTACTGGAGCATTCCTCCAAGCTGATATCTTACTGGGGCATTCCTCCAAGCTGATATCTTACTGGGGCATTCCTCCAAGCTGATATCTTACTGGGGCATTCCTCCAAGCTGATATCTTACTGGAGCATTCCTCCAAGCTGATATCTTACTGGAGCATTCCTCCAAGCTGATGTCTTACTGGAGCATTCCTCCAAGCTGATATCTTACTGGAGCATTCTTCCAAGCTGATAACTTACTGGAGCATTCCTCCAAGCTGATATCTTACTGGAGCATTCCTCCAAGCTGATATCTTACTGGAGCATTCCTCCAAGCTGATATCTTACTGGAGCATTCCTCCAAGCTGATATCTTACTGGAGTATTCTTCCAAGCTGATATCTTACTGGAGCATTCCTCCAAGCTGCTATCTTACTGGAGTATTCTTCCAAGCTGATATCTTACTGGATCATTCCTCCAAGCTGATAACTTACTGGAGCATTCCTCCAAGCTGATATCTTACTGGATTGTTCCCCCAAGCTGATTTCTTACTGGAGCATTCCTCCAAGCTGATATCTTACTGGATCATTCCTCCAAGCTGATAACTCACTGGAGCATTCCTCCAAGCTGATATCTTACTGGATTGTTCCCCCAAGCTGATATTTTACTGGAACATTCCTCCAAGCTTATATCTTACTGGAGCATTCCTCCAAGCTGAAAACTTACTGGAGCATTCCTCCAAGCTGATATCTTACTGGGGCATTCCTCCAAGCTGATATCTTACTGGATCATTCCTCCAAGCTGACATTTTACTAGATCATTCCTCCAAGCTGATAACTTACTGGAGCATTCCTCCAAGCTGATATCTTACTGGAGCATTCCTCCAAGCTGAAAACTTACTGGAGCATTCCTCCAAGCTGATATCTTACTGGGGCATTCCTCCAAGCTGATATCTTATCTTACTGGATCATTCCTCCAAGCTGACATTTTACTAGATCATTCCTCCAAGCTGATAACTTACTGGAGCATTCCTCCAAGCTGATATCTTACTGGATTGTTCCCCCAAGCTGATATCTTACTGGAGCATTCCTCCAAGCTGATATCTTACTGGAGCATTCCTCCAAGCTTGTCTGAGGCTATGAATAGATTGAGTACTTTAAATGGAAGTATGTGTTCACAAACCCCCACACAGATAAAACGTACATATTAATCTCCTCTCGCTTGGAGGTTGTGTGAGTGGGTCGCTTATTTTATGTTGTTGGTTGATAGGTAGACTGTGGGCTCAGACTCACACTCACACAAATGCATGCATGCTCTCTCTCTCTCACACACACACACACACACACACACACACACACACACACACACACACACACACACACACACACACACACACACACACACACACACACACACACACACACACACACAAACATCTTATAATATCAGATAAACAAGGAGCTTGTCATTATCAAGCTCCTCTATTATAATACAGTTTAGCTCTGGACTCAATCTCATCAGCAATATCAAATGAGTCTCTCTCGCTGTCACAGAAGTAAAGGTAAAATGACTGTGAAATACATACTATTATAGTACAGTGTATTGTTAAATCAAATATACTACAATTAAAGAGGATAAATATGCATGTTTAAGGTCATTCATGAGCCTGGCATGCTATAAAGAGGAGAAAAGGTTAGTAGCCTATTAGTAATTAGCGCCTATAAGAAGCTTTACGCTTTCACCCTAATCTCACATAGAAGCAGATATGTGTTCTGGCCATGCTACTTAGGGTTTCAAGTTATTATAGAAGCAGATACGTGTTCTGGCCATGCTATTAAGGGTTTCAAGTTATTATAGAAGCAGATATGTGTTCTGGCCATGCTACTTAGGGTTTCAAGTTATTATAGAAGCAGATATGTGTTCTGGCCATGCTACTTAGGGTTTCAAGTTATTATAGAAGCAGATACGTGTTCTGGCCATGCTACTTAGGGTTTCAAGTTATTATAGAAGCAGATATGTGTTCTGGCCATGCTACTTAGGGTTTCAAGTTATTATAGAAGCAGATATGTGTTCTGGCCATGCTACTTAGGGTTTCAAGTTATTATAGAAGCAGATACGTGTTCTGGCCATGCTACTTAGGGTTTCAAGTTATTATAGAAGCAGATACGTGTTCTGGCCATGCTACTAAGGGTTTCAGGTTATTATAGAAGCAGATATGTGTTCTGGCCATGCTACTTAGGGTTTCAAGTTATTATAGAAGCAGATACGTGTTCTGGCCATGCTACTTAGGGTTTCAAGTTATTATAGAAGCAGATACGTGTTCTGGCCATGCTACTTAGGGTTTCAGGTTATTATAGAAGCAGATATGTGTTCTGGCCATGCTACTTAGGGTTTCAAGTTATTATAGAAGCAGATACGTGTTCTGGCCATGCTACTTAGGGTTTCAAGTTATTATAGAAGCAGATACGTGTTCTGGCCATGCTACTAAGGGTTTCAGGTTATTATAGAAGCAGATATGTGTTCTGGCCATGCTACTTAGGGTTTCAAGTTATTATAGAAGCAGATACGTGTTCTGGCCATGCTACTTAGGGTTTCAAGTTATTTTAGAAGCAGATATGTGTTCTGGCCATGCTACTTAGGGTTTCAAGTTATTATAGAAGCAGATATGTGTTCTGGCCATGCTACTTAGGGTTTCAAGTTATTATAGAAGCAGATACGTGTTCTGGCCATGCTACTTAGGGTTTCAAGTTATTATAGAAGCAGATACGTGTTCTGGCCATGCTACTTAGGGTTTCAAGTTATTATAGAAGTATATATGTGTTCTGGCCATGCTACTTAGGGTTTCAAGTTATTATAGAAGTATATATGTGTTCTGGCCATGCTACTTAGGGTTTCAAGTTATTATAGAAGCAGATACGTGTTCTGGCCATGCTACTTAGGGTTTCAAGTTATTATAGAAGCAGATACGTGTTCTGGCCATGCTACTTAGGGTTTCAAGTTATTATAGAAGTATATATGTGTTCTGGCCATGCTACTTAGGGTTTCAAGTTATTATAGAAGTATATATGTGTTCTGGCCATGCTACTTAGGGTTTCAAGTTATTTTAAAACCCTTACATATGAACTCTTCTTCTACTATTTAATTATATTTTTGAGGTTATTTGACAAAATAATGGGAAATAGTTCCAAATAGGCCTACAACCAAATTCCAATTAAAACCCAGGCAGTGATAAAATCCTGCATGCAGCATTCAAGCAGTTAATAAGGCTTATGGCTCAGAGCTTTGGCTTTAGGCCTAATCACAAAGCATTCTAAATATACAAGTAGCCAGCCTTCTACTTTTACAGCACAAACACAGAGAGGCTTATACACCTTATAACGGATCAGAACATCATGACTTGATTCTGTGAGCACAAGGTCAAAACAACATAAACCATCAGGGAAAAATATGTAGGCCTATAGTGTATATACAGGATGGCTCTCTCTCCAAGACAGTTCATAATTGGATCAATACGATTGTGATCAATTATGCCTAGCGATGAAGGATACAGAATGAGCACTGCCTGTCATGCAAACAGCAGAGTGGCAGCCTGTGTGTTTTGGGAATGGGGTCATAATAGCTTATAGTCAAAACGGTTCAAAAGCTAGAGTCAGATTCATAGGAAGACAATAAGTTTGTTGAACTTTAAAAAAAAAAAAACATTTACCACAGAGAGGGTTTTATTCTGTGTTCTCTGGTTTTGAATCTGAATTTAGAGAACTGAATTTAAAAACTCAATCTGAATGCATCTGAGAAGTTGAATATATGAGACTTTGATAAACTTGAAATACTAAGTTTGTAAACTTGATATACAGACAATGAATGCAATATATAATTTACCATATTGAAACTGAATATATACATATTGAATTTGAATATTCATAAATATTGCATTTTAATACTGACTGCAATATTAATTCAATTCAGTTTCAAATCATGAAATTCAAATCATGAAATTATATGAATCAATTTGTGCATTATAAATTCAAAAATGTATTTATATAAAATGCTACATCCTATTACAAATTCAAAATGATGTAATTCAGAATATAATAATTTCTATTACCACTGAAATCGCGCCATAGCCGTGCTACGCTGCTCTGTGTCACTGCATCGGCTCTTTGCCCCTCAGCTCCCAAAACAATAGATAAATATGTGCTCACTCTCAATAAACTACTAATGTACTGTGTGAACATCTGTCGAGAGTAGGGACCAACTGTTCCATATGCCACGGAAACATCAATAAGGTGAATGGAGTCAGAGAGAATGAGGTGTTCTGTAGCACCGGGACAGAATCACAGCCCGCTGCGCATCAGCCCGCTGCGCGTCAGCCCGGCTACTTATTCAACTTTGGTATGCTACTTTGAGACCAGTCAGTCGCTTTATCATAAACAGAATCATGCGAGCAAACACCTCTGCTCAGCAATAAAATTAAAAGAAAAAGAAAATAAACGCAGATGGTACAATTACTTCAAGACGTATAAATGTGTTAGGAATTCGTTTATCCCCTAGCAGGGGCGGAAATCCCGGGGGGGACGGGGGGACACGACCCACCCATCCTGGGAAAAATATGATTTGTCCCCCCCAATATATCACTGAAACATAACTATGTAATTTAAATAATATTAATAATACGCAATGAAAGCAATTGTGCTGATTATAGACACTTAATAGCGCGTTTTTAAGTTTCAAAAGATTGCAACCCCCCCACCCTTTTCCTCACAATGGTTTGATCCACTGCCAGTTCCTTAGCTTGCTATGTAACTGACGTGAGGTTAATCCAGTCAATCGCACACACACACTAGCTGAATATGCAGAGCTAGCGCGCAAATATTAACTATTAAGCTAGCTAGTACCTATTCCATTTATGTGGCGTCGTCAAAGATGGAATCAGCATGCAGATGATGTAAGTTAGTGCTTCAAAGTCCCTGTGATAAGGTTAGCGATAAACTGAAATCCAAACTGAACAGAACTACATCTCTTCTACCATTGTCTTAAATATATTTAATGGTCTCGTTGCAAAAGCTAAATTGTCGCAAGTGAACTTTTATTTATTTATTTATTTATTTTATTTCACCTTTATTTAACCCGGGTAGCAAAGATTATAGCAAACACCACTGAAACTGAATTGGTGCTCGCTAGCTTTGCAAATTCAGCTATTGTTGGAAGCCAGCCAATATGAAACAAACTATTACAATTACAAAAGGTTGCAGCATATGTTGTGTAAATGGTGAACTCATACAGCTGTCAACTCTTGTCATTTTAATCCGTTTCACATTTGCTAGCTACCTTTTAGATCGAAGCCCAAATAGAATGATAAGATGATAGAAGCCCATCTCCTACTGTAAATAACCTACACACTGTGTGTGTGTGTGTGTGTGTAGCCAGCCAGCCAGGTAGAGAAATGGCAGAAAAATAAAAGACGGACATCAGAGTATTTTTCAGTACACCAAAACGCAAAGTAAGAACCCTAGTAGCCTAATATCTCAAAGACTAGTTGATAAAATGTTCATAAGAAAGAAATGAAATTCTAATGGAAATGTTTCACAATGATGTCATTAGGCAGAGCAGGCAACAGATGGCACACAGACAGCAGAGTTGGGGACAGATATGCAGGGACAGACTGGCAGAGACAGGGAGTCTCAGGTAAGTTTGTTGAGTCTTTGTTTGGCAACATTATGAAAGGTTCTCCAGTTTTTTTACTTGTAAAATAGGAACATAATTGGAAAATGCCATGGATACCCCCACTCTCAACTTAAACTGGTGACTGAACTAAGATTTGTTAAAGGCAATGGTATTGCTGTTGTGATTAGTTGTGTAGTTTTGGGTACCGGTAGTTAGGAGTACGGCAAACACCTTATTTCTTTGGTTCCTCAATATACATTTACCATATTACAATGTAGGCTATGTGTTACAGCACTACTTTTGGTGTCCCCCTCAGGAATTGCTCTTGAGAAAATTTCATGTAATTGTCCCCTCCAAAGTTGATTTCAGATTTTCGCCAATGTCCCCTAGCCTACTGCACGCATTTAACAATGTATGATACCGATGATGTGTGCGGCACCGCGCTGTGTCTGGTGAAAATGTTAGCCTACACGGTGGCTTTCAATCTACGTCCGATAGTTCTTGGTGGAAGTTCGGAAAAACCGCGATTCTGGCTGACAATTGATGTTCCAATATCAGAGAGCCACACTATTACAAAGTGAGACATCTTGCAGTGCCAGATAATTATATTAGGCTGAGACAGTAAAGGCTACTGTACAGTTTGTCTCAAAGTCCGCATTCATATCGTGCGTGCCCAAGGGTTGCAGAACTACATATTTACGCACATTTTTCTAAAATGAATAGGCAAGTCTTACCTTGGTATGGTGTGTAAAAAGCCTCTGGGAAATAGTAGCTGAAAATGATATTTCCTTGTCGGAGCGAGAGCCTTCAACTGCAATAGTCCTGATGTCAGAGTGACAATAAACCAGAGAGAGAGAGAGAGAGACGGAGAGAGAGAGAGAGAGAGAGAGAGAGAGAGAGAAATGCATACAGAGACGGCTACGGACTGCCCTATCCAATTACACAAGACAAATGAGAAGCAAAATGAAAACAATGCACAACCGGTACGGCCATGTGCTAATAGCCGATAACCCCCCCACAGTGCCCTAAAAACCACTTCCAGAATAACCTATAAAACGCTACAGTAGTCGAACTAAACATTCAATATGTGGCGTAATGAAAACGGAACAGTGATTCGTGGGATTTTATGTTCATTTGAAGGAGAAAAAAAACTATTTTACTTTAGAAAGTGTTCTCTAGAGCAATACGAAGTATCCTAGTCAATCACAAATTGATCTGTCATTTGCAATCACACTTAATTAACTCGATACAAATTTGCATATCAGCAAGGGAAAAATGCAATTAGGCTACTTTATGATTTAGAATCACTTCTCATTTCAAAAGCGCAGTAGCTGAAAGGTCTATATTTCAACAACAAGAACAATTAGGCTGACTACAGCCATAAAGTGTCGACACAGGAAATAATTGGCTTTCCAGTCCATTGCAAACCATGGTCACCTACAATAAATAGTATAAGCCAGTCTAGGCAAGCTGCTGGCCCAGCGGTCTGGCATTCCTCTCCTTCTACTCACTGCCATCTAGCGAAACAGTTGAGACATGCTATATAAGGCTTAAACCTACTGTGTAATCTGAATGTTTAATATGTTTGGCCTAGTTCCTTCCATTTCCTCCAGAACTGAAGGATGCAGTGCATTCATCCATGTTTGAAATGCGCAGTTTAAATAAGGCACAGTTGGCATCGGCATTGTCAATATATTCCTCTTGCTCGACATTTTCTTTTGAAAATGCATTGATAAAATTCCATTACATCAGTAGCTGTTTGTTCATGTCATAAAACCCTATAGGTACACACACATTTAAACATTTGGCAAGGTAACCCAATGGTACCATGATTATTTCTGCCAGTAGCCTACTACAAAGTCTAGGCCTACAGATGTCCACTCAAATGAATGCAGTGGAGGCTGTTGAGTGGAGGAAGCTCATAATAACGGCCAGAACAGAGCAAATGGAATTACATCAAATACATGGAAATCATGTGTTTGATGTATTTTATACCATTACACTAATTTCTCTCCAGCCATTACCATGAGCCCATCCTCCCCAATGAAGGTGCCACCAACCTCCTGTGCATGAATGGAAGAATTTCAGTACAGTAACATCAATCTTCAGTAAGTCTGCCACCTGCTGGTTATTAAGAATTCAGCCTACACAGCCTGTCTGGCTATTAAGAATTCAGCCTACACAGCCTGACTAGCTGTTAAGAATTCAGCCTACACAGCCTGTCTGGCTGTTAAGAATTCTGCCTACCCAGCCTGTCTGGCTATTAAGAATTCAGGCTACACAGCCTGACTAGCTGTTAAGAATTCAGCCTACACAGCCTGACTAGCTGTTAAGAATTCAGCCTACACAGCCTGTCTGGCTATTAAGAATGCAGCCTACACAGCCTGACTAGCTGTTAAGAATTCAGCCTACACAGCCTGTCTGGCTATTAAGAATTCAGCCTACACAGCCTGACTAGCTGTTAAGAATTCAGCCTACACAGCCTGTCTGGCTGTTAAGAATTCAGCCTACACAGCCTGTCTGGCTATTAAGAATTCAGCCTACACAGCCTGTCTGGCTGTTAAGAATTCAGCCTACACAGCCTGTCTGGCTGTTAAGAATTCAGCCTACAAAGCCTGTCTGGCTATTAAGAATTTAGCCTACACAGCCTGTCTAGCTGTTAAGAATTCAGCGCACACAGCCTGTCTGGCTATTAAGAATTCAGCCTACACAGCCTGTCTGGCTGTTAAGAATTCAGCCTACACAGCCTGACTAGCTGTTAAGGATTCAGCCTACACAGCCTGTCTGGCTATTAAGAATTCAGCCTACACAGCCTGTCTGGCTATTAAGAATTCAGCCTACACAGCCTGGCTGGCTGTTAAGAATTCAGCCTACACAGCCTGGCAGGCTGTTAAGAATTCAGCCTACACAGCCTGGCTGGCTGTTAAGAATTCAGCCTACACAGCCTGTCTGGCTATTAAGTATTCAGCCTACACAGCCTGTCTGGCTGTTAAGAATTCAGCCTACACAGCCTGTCTAGCTGTTAAGAATTCAGCCTACGCAGCCTGTCTGGCTGTTAAGAATTCAGCCTACACAGCCTGTCTGGCTGTTAAGAATTCAGCCTACACAGCCTGTCTGGCTATTAAGAATTCAGCCTACACAGCCTGGCTGGCTGTTAAGAATTCAGCCTACACAGCCTGTCTGGCTGTTAAGAATTCAGCCTACACAGCCTTTCTGGCTATTAAGAATTCAGCCTACACAACCTGTCTGGCTGTTAAGAATTCAGCCTACACAGTCTGTCTGGCTGTTAAGAATTCAGCCTACACAGCCTGTCTGGCTATTAAGAATTCAGCATCCACAGCCTGTCTGGCTGTTAAGAATTCAGCCTACACAGCCTGTCTGGCTGTTAAGAATTCAGCCTACACAGCCTGTCTGGGGAAAATGCTGTATTCACTGGCTGATCATTTAGTAGGTTTCCATTTCTAAATTTTTTTCATTGTGTGTTTATTGGTGCAAACAAAGGTTCCCTTAAGCTCATGTAACTCAATATTTCTAAAATGTTGAATACAAATAGTTAGTTGTCTGCCCAACGTACACAAATAAACAACATCAGGATATCTTAATGCATCTAGGAAATACAGAACTGTAAACACGGAGATAAAATAGGCGGAAATATCAACTATGAATATTTATGATGTACGTAAGCTGATTAATAGACAACTTTCCAAGTCAAATCTGCTCTCATTAAGTGCTGTATGGTCTACTCCTGCCTGTCAGAAATCCTTACAGCTACATGTGGTGTTTTGATGTTGTGGCTAGTGTAATCTAATTGGCTCTAAGGAAAACAAGTGTGCTGAGACAATGAAAACTGTCATTTATTTTTCAGTCAAAGGTTCCTCTGTGGATTTTGTTCAACCTTTTCAAATTACTTTAGAGGGCCCCACTAGATTTACCTCCAAATCCAATATGGCCATTATTCCATAAATGAGACACATATTTCAGTGTGTGTACTGTACCTATGACCTGTACTCAATACCAATGTTGTGTAATTAAACTAGATGCGTGTACTGTAATTATGACCTGTACTCAATAAATGTTTTATTCAACTATGTTTCAGGGCCCCTGAGTGGTGCAGTGGTCCAAGGCACTGCATCTCAGTGTTTGAGGTGTCACTACATACACCTTGTTTCAAATCTGGGATGTATCACAACTTACCATGATTGGGAGTCCCATAGGGCGGCGCACAATTGGCCCAGCGTAGTCCGGGTTTGGCCGGTGTAAGCCGTCATTGTAAAATAATTTGTTTTTAACTGACTTGCCTAGTTAAATAAAGGTTCCATTTAAATAAACTTTTGGGCATCCAGTAGGCCTGCCATAATTAAAAACCATTGTCTGATATATAAAAGGCAGCAGACTGCTTGGCATGGCAACACCAAATATTCAAATTCACGAGCGTCTGAGGATCAATGAGGCAACCGGGAGGTTCCTATGAAAAGAAGGAGAACCCTAGACACCCTCTTCCTAGCTCTACAACTTGCCCCCAACTGTGGTATAACTTGTGCCTCCAGGATTGGTCTCTTAAGTCACCTTCTTATCATTTAAGCTTTGATTCATAGACCGATACGACCGCCTGAATCCAACATGACCTTCCACTGGATTCACTGCATTTGTGATGCACATTGGGGATGTTAAGTTGCACTCTTCTGCTGTTTGGGTTGAGCTGGTGACATTGCTTTAAAACAACAATATGTCCACCATTCTGGAGTTGCTATATGTTCACCTGGTGATGTTAGAGGGTACAACCGCACATGATGAGAAGCAGATGAGGCAGGTGTTCACTATAATGAACCAACACAAGCTGACACTCATTGACAAGAAGTGCTATCAATTAGTAGGCCTTAACATGTCATAGTAATTGTGCCTATCCAAAGTCAATGCCATCCTGAATCGCCCAGTCTGCCTTTGAGTTGCCAAACATGTTGACTTGGTGTATGGGGAGGACACAACCATGTGGACCAGCTCATAGGTCAGGCGTGCACCACATTGAACCAACACACCTCTCCAATGCTAATGCCATCCTGAATCTCCCAGAACTGTTCCTGATAGGCCCACTCGACCATCAGTCCTCCTCTGAATCTCCCAGAACTGTTCCTGATAGGCTCAATCCACCATCAGTCCTCCTCTGAATCTCCCAAAACTGTTCTTGATAGGCTCACTCCACCATCAGTCCTCCTCTAAATCTCCCAGAACTGTTCCTGATAGGCTCACTCCACCATCAGTCCTCCTCTGAATCTCCCAGAACTGTTCCTGATAGGCTCACTCCAACATCAGTCCTCCTCTGAATCTCCCAAAACTGTTCTTGATAGGCTCACTCCACCATTAGTCCTCCTCTGAATCTCCCAGAACTGTTCCTGATAGGCCCACTCGACCATCAGTCCTCCTCTGAATCTCCCAGAACTGTTCCTGATAGGCTCACTCCAACATCAGTCCTCCTCTGAATCTCCCAAAACTGTTCTTGATAGGCTCACTCCACCATTAGTCCTCCTCTGAATCTCCCAGAACTGTTCCTGATAGGCTCAATCCACCATCAGTCCTCCTCTGAATCTCCCAAAACTGTTCTTGATAGGCTCACTCCACCATCAGTCCTCCTCTGAATCTCCCAGAACTGTTCCTGATAGGCTCACTCCACCATCAGTCCTCCTCTGAATCTCCCAGAACTGTTCCTGATAGGCTCACTCCAACATCAGTCCTCCTCTGAATCTCCCAAAACTGTTCCTGATAGGCTCACTCCACCATTAGTCCTCCTCTGAATCTCCCTGAACTCTTCCTCATAGGCTCAATCCACCATCAGTCCTCCTCTGAATCTCCCAAAACTGTTCTTGATAGGCTCACTCCACCATCAGTCCTCCTCTGAATCTCCCAGAACTGTTCTTGATAGGCTCAATCCACCATCAGTCCTCCTCTGAATCTCCCAGAACTGTTCTTGATAGGCTCAATCCACCATCAGTCCTCCTCTGAATCTCCCAAAACTGTTCTTGATAGGCTCACTCCACCATTAGTCCTCCTCTGAATCTCCCAGAACTGTTCCTGATAGGCTCAATCCATCATCAGTCCTCCTCTGAATCTCCCAAAACTGTTCTTGATAGGCTCACTCCACCATCAGTCCTCCTCTGAATCTCCCAGAACTGTTCTTGATAGGCTCAATCCACCATCAGTCCTCCTCTGAATCTCCCAGAACTGTTCTTGATAGGCTCAATCCACCATCAGTTCTCCTCTGAATCTCCCAGAACTGTTCTTGATAGGCCCTCATGTACCTATTTTGCTACCACCCATGGCTGGCCAGCCCATGTGACACCTGAACTGGACTCTCGTGTGATGAATGAGTTCTCGTGCTGTGGTGACACATGCATTGGTCTGGAAAACTGTTCAGTATTCCACGATGTCTCTATTCCAAAACCCTACAAGGACATAATGACACCTATGGCAAACAAGAGGCCCATTAGGATGGTCAAATGTATAGAAAGATGCTGTGTGTGATTGTGTGATTTGCTGGAGATTGACTGAGATAATGGTGTTGATGCACCATGTTTTACCAGCTCCACCTCCACCTCCTCTGTAACCCCTGTCGTGTCTTTGGCTATGCCGGATTAAGTGATATGACATGCTTACTTATAAAATTATTTATCTGTAATATTACCTGATTAAGCTAATCATGTAAATGTAATTAACTAGAAAGTCGGGGCACCACGGAAGAACGTTTATAGAGCTGTTATCTTCCGAATAAACTCTTAAAATACTTAGTAATATTTTACATCGATAGCAGTCAATATTAACCCTTATCTTATTTTCAGTCTCATAATGAAAGTTGTAAATTCTTGGTTATCTTCACGAACCCTGGCTAACAAGTTGAATCAGCAATACAAAATTGGGTTTAATTATTTATTTACTAAATACCTAACTAATCACACAGAATTACAAATACACAGAATACCAATGATGTCATACAGAAAACGTCCCGGTGGACGGAACCTGGTTACACAAAGGAAAGGGGGTTGGGCTTGAATGAAAGAGCGGGAAGATTTAGGAACAGAGAAACAGCAGCTATGCTATCGTAAATACATTATCTTATGCATTCTAAATTACCGCCCATTTGGAAAAGGAAAATGCAATAAATATTTACTCTGAGCTGCGCTTCGGTAGATTGGTCGTAGATGCTGGCCGGGTTGGCCAACAGATCTTCTTGTACTCGGAACAATGTCTCTGGTGGTAAATTGGATACGTGGTGGTATCTTCGTCTGTTTGTTAGTCCGTCCTTTCCTAGCCCCCGTCGACAGCGGCCGCTGCTAACTCAACGGCTAGGAAGTATCACTTCTGTAGTGAATAAGCTCAAAGTTCATACCAGTTCATACCATAGCTCACGCCAAGGTTGGCTTAGTTCTGTCCTTGATATGGTTCAGTTAACATGTGTGTCCTTCTAACGTAGAGGCTGCAGACCTCCCGTACTGGAACTACTGGTTATCTTTTCGTCAAAGGCTTATATAGTGGAGAGGGGGGAGGGGGTGTTTCATCGTTTATAACCCCTGTCTCTTCACAGGGTTGGGCCACTGATCGAGCAGGGCACTTTCCTTATGAAAACCCAATTCTCTCATTTGGAAGCTAAAATTACATTTAATCTCCTAACAAACAATTTCAATATCAAACATTTCAATTGCATAACAATTCCATGTGACTCTGATAACTAGAGGGTGTATACTTTCTCAGGTACAGTTTATGTCGTCCTGTCATCAATCATAATGTCTCAGATAACAATGAACTGACATACATACTCATTACGTTATCAAGCATATTTCCAACTGGTTTTATTACCAAAATATGGTTCCTTTCCCCATTTGTTTGATGTTCCCAGACTCTCTATATTTAACAGGACAGCAGTCCTTCAGTAGGGTCAGTAAGAGAGGGGAAGGGAGAAAGGTATTTATGGGGGGTCATAAACCTTACCCACAGGCCAACGTCATGACACCCCTTTACAGTCCATCAAAGCCCAGGGATCATCTTCAAATGTACTGTATATATGTGTGTGTGTGTGGCGTAAACTGGTCTTTCTATAAACTAGGGTACCAGTGAAAATGTCCAACACTGGACAAATTGTTAGAGCTGTTGACAAGTCATTGATAATAATCTGCCAATTTTTATCATGTCATTACATTAACATATAAGGGGTGGAACAAAAATTCACACGTTTATTTAAACTGCACCTTGTGCAGGGGACAACAAAAGGCCACTCTAAAATGTGCAGTTTTGTCACACAACACAATGCCACAGATGTCTGTAGTTTTGAGGGAGTGTGTTATTGGCATGCTGACTGCAGGAACGTCAACCAGAGCTGTTACCAGATCATTTAAGATGAATTTCTCTACCACTAGCCGTCTGTAATAAAGCTCTTTTGTGGGGGAAACTAATTCTGATTGGCTGGGCCTAGCACCCCAGTGGGTGGGCCTGGCTCCCAAGTGGGTGGACCTATGCCCTGCCAGGCCCACCCATGGCTGCGCTCCTGCCTAGTCTTGTGAAATCCATAGATTAGGGCCAAATTATTTTATTTCAATTGACTGATTTCTTTATATGAACTGTAACTCAGCAAAATCGCTGAAATTCTTCCATGTAACATTTATATTTTTGTTCAGTATAGCTGTCTGACAATTTATTTTATAGAGATCTCAGAAATGCAGTGTAACTACTTAACATTTCCTGTCTCCTTATGTTACAGGGTGAATACAGTTTTCATGGGCACACAAATCCCCCAAAATGAATGCTGTTGCAAAATCAAACGCTTCTAACCGAAAGAGTCACCTTACCTTGATACTTATAAACCTAAATGAATACTGTCATTAATGTGGTTCTTCAACAACTATGCATAATACTTGCTGCATGCTCATTTGGTGTCAAGCTGTTTAATTACACTGTGATAGTTTCAGGAAGGAATTTTCTGAATGACAGTGAAGTGATGAACAGCTGCTGTCATGCAACAGTCCACGTGCTGGCAAAAGGACGCAGAAAAAATTAATCCATGCTTTTGTTACTTCTAGGCTCGACTACTGCAATGCTCTACTTTCCGGCTACCCGGATAAAGCACTAAACAAACTTCAGTTAGTGCTAAATACGGCTGCTAGAATCCTGACTAGAACCAAAAAATTTGATCATATTACTCCAGTGCTAGCCTCCCTACACTGGCTTCCTGTTAAGGCAAGGGCTGATTTCAAGGTTTTACTGCTAACCTACAAAGCATTACATGGGCTTGCTCCTACCTATCTTTCCGATTTGGTCCTGCCGTACATACCTACACGTACGCTATGGTCACAAGACGCAGGCCTCCTAATTGTCCCTAGAATTTCTAAGCAAACGGCTGGAGGTAGGGCTTTCTCCTATAGAGCTCCATTTTTATGGAATGGTCTGCCTACCCATGTGAGAGACGTAGACTCAGTCTCAACCTTTAAGTCTTTACTGAAGACTTATCTCTTCAGTAGGTCCTATGATTAAGTATAGTCTGGCCCAGGAGTGTGAAGGTGAACGGAAAGGCTGGAGCAACGAACCGCCCTTGCTGTCTCTGCCTTGTCGGTTCCCCTCTTCCCACTGGGATTCTCTGCCTCTAACCCTTTTACAGGGGCTGAGTCACTGACTTACTGGTGTTCTTCCATGCCGTCCATGGGAGGGGTGCGTCACTTGAGTAGGTTGAGCCACTGACGTGGTCTTCCTGTCTGGGTTGGCGCCCCCCCCTTGGGTTGTGCCGTGGCGGAGATCTTTGTGGGCTATACTCGGCCTTGTCTTCGGACGGTAAGTTGGTGGTTGTAGATATCCCTCTAGTGGTGTGGGGGCTGTGCTTTGGCAAAGTGGGTGGGGTTATATCCTGCCTGTTTGGCCCTGTCCGGGGGTATCATCGGATGGGGCCACAGTGTCTTCTGATCCCTCCTGTCTCAGCCTCCAGTATTTATGCTGCAGTAGTTTATGTGTCGGGGGGCTAGGGTCAGTCTGTTACATCTGGAGTATTCTCTTGTCTTATCCGGTGTCCTGTGTGAATGTAAATATGCTCTCTCTAATTCTCTCTTCTCTCTTTCTTTCTTTCTCTCGGAGGACCTGAGCCCTAGGACCATGCCTCAGGACTACCTGGCATGATGACTCCTTGCTGTCCCCAGTCCACCTGGCCATGCTGCTGCTCCAGTTTCAACTGTTCTGCCTGCGGCTACGGAACCCTGACCTGTTTCACCGGACGTGCTTGTTGCACCCTCGACAATTACTATGATTATTATTATTTGACCATGCTGGTCATTTACGAACATTTTAACATCTTGACCATGTTCTGTTATAATATCCACCCGGCACAGCCAGAAGAGGACTGGCCACCCCTCATAGCCTGGTTCCTCTCTAGGTTTCTTCCTAGGTTTTTGGCCTTTCTCAGGAGTTTTTCCTAGGGAGTTTTTCCCAGCCACCGTGCTTCTTTCACATGCATTGCTTGCTGTTTGGGGTTTTAGGCTGGGTTTCTGTACAGCACTTTGAGATTTCAGCTGATGTACGAAGGGCTATATAAATAAATTTGATTTGATTTGATTTGATTTGGTCACAAGCAGGGCTGGCTTTTGGTGGCCCCACACCTCGTGGCAAAACATACCAAATTTCATGCAATTCTACACATTTTGCCATAGGGCATAGAGAAAATTTCTCCGTTTTTAAAGCAATATTTCTGCAATTCTACACATTTTGCCATGGGGCTAGAGTTTGTGAGCTGAATGGAGCTAGAGCGGAGCGAGGAGTAGAGGGTGCCCAATTTGATTGGAGTGCAGAGCAAGATTCCCAAAGGCTGGAGCGTCTGCCTTTTCACCTGCTCCAATTTCGCTCCAGTAGCGCTCACTTCGCGAGCCCAAAGCACGACCAACCCAGCATGCATCTGTAGTCTACTTGTGTACTGCTATAGCCCCTTGCTTTAGCTACTGTCATGGAGTTCACTAAATATTTTCAGAAAGAAACTGATAAAACACCTTTCAAAGATGAGGAGGATCAAGAGTAAGAGAGGGAGTGTGGTGATGTAGTGTCCATCAACTAAAGAACAATTGTGGATTCTGAAAAGACATGTATCCTGAAAGCAGGACGATGTACTTACTACCGGTACATGCTAACAGAAACGAAGGAAGTGGGTAGCTAGCTAAGTGGGTCATTGTAGCAAAGTATTTATAAACTAAAAATCAGGTCTCTTAAACGTTCCGTTCATTGTTGTTATTATCTATTATCTATACAATAGGCCTGGAATATTCCCAAGTTCAAGGAGTTTTCAGTTTTGATTGGGTTATTTTGCCTAAAGATCTTTCGGCCTACCTATAGACTCTGCATCTCTGCCCAGCCTGGCAAGAGTGGCCAAAAGGGTGTTTAGCATCCCCAGTGGCTCTGTAAGTTATGGAAGGATGTTCTCCTCTGCTGGCCGGCTCTCCAGGCACCATCACAGCAGCCTGAAGCCACATACTGACTAAACTCCTGTTTCTAAAAATTAATTCAAAGACACCAATAAGTCATTTTTAGTTTCATTTGTATTTCATTCTAAGAAAGTCACAGCCTATATGCACAATTTATAGACTATAATGATTTAATACAATACAATGTTGTTTAAATGCTGAGCGCTTTATGTCCCTACAAGCCTATTGTGTCGCATTGGCAATTTATTCACAGTGTATTTCTTCAGATGCTACAGCCTTGAAATAATATAGCTTAAATAATTCATCTTTCATTCCTTTTTAGTCTCCCTTTCTGTCTCCTGACCTATTTAGAGTATTTATATGCTGTTTAATTCGACTTGTAGCCTATTTGAAATGATCTGCAGTTCTTAAATACACCTTTTCATGTTTATTCAAATACTTTTCATTCAAATCGATATGGTTTAGGTCCAATACTTCAAAACCAATTGGTAGGTTCAGATGCTAGTCACAGAAATAGATGGGTGTTGGTTAAATTGTGATTTTAATGAATAGAGTGAATTTGGAGCAGCAGTTTTCTTTTCTTCATGTGAGTTCGGAGCGGTTTTAAGCAAAGCAGTTGGATAAGACACGGAGCGACTACCAAGCACGGCTCCATGAGCAATGGGCGGGATTTCCCACAGCTCAACTCAGCTCACATGCTCTACATGGGGCGGAGAGAACTTAGCAATTCTAAAGATAATTTCCAGCAATTCTACTCAATTTTCAATGGGGGCACTTTAGCAGTTTGACAGCTCATTTTCTGCAATTCTACCCATTTTGCCATATTGTGGAGAGAAATGTAACAATTTTAAACCTAATTTCCTGCAATTCTACCCATTTTGTCAAGGGGTGGAGAAAAATGTCACAATTTTAAAGCTAATGTCCTGCAATTCTACAAATTTTACAATGACTTACACCATGTTAATATGATATCTAATTGAGAATGACTAACAAAATGAATGGGGGACCCATGGAGGTCAGGACCCCTGGGAATGTGCCCTGCGAGCCCGGTCGATATTCGGTCATGATTACTACAGCTTAGATAGCTGGCTAGACTAACTACCAATCTAAAAAGTGTTAGCTGACATGGCTAATTGTGTGACTGTCAGTGACTGAAATAACAAGAGGAAAACTGATGATACACAACCACATTTTGAAATTGCACCTGGTCTATTCTAACTCTCAATAGTAAGTGGAGACCCCGACTGAATTCCTAAATTATTATAACTTTGAGGGGGGGGGGGGGGCAAGCGACCGCTGGAGTCTCATTACTTGTGCCAGTGAAGATAGTTAATTGTGCCTGGATCCATGTTGGCTCTAACATCCCTAGCGAATTGATATTGATCATCTGTTCTTTTCAGCTTTGTTTACAGCAGGGGCTTGTTAGATTTAACAGAGAAAGCATTAAAGGTAATGAGTTCATGTGCTGTGGATTGGACACCTAGTCAGTCTACTGTGCGCAATTGTGCAGAATAGACTATTGCGTAACACCCAACGCTATTCTTACTAATGATTTATTCTGGATATAATGACAACAAGTTACATAGCTTCACATTGGCTTCTCAATATGATCTGGTAATGAAATAACATTTTGGTTTCCATGTTACACCTGAAATTTGAAACAATATAAAAGGGCTTCTAGTACCCAACTTGAACTTGAATTTGGAGCTCAGAAACTCAAGTCCTGGAATAGGCCTAACCCAATTTGGTGCTTGAAAAGTCCTTGTAATTATTCTAGTCAATTAATTAGTTCTCCTGCTCCCTTATAATTATCTGTGAATTCGTTTTTTGATCCATTTTTGTGAGAGATGTGGCCACTTTCGTTTGTGTGCCACCGCTTCAATTGAATGGTTCTATACTAGACCCATTATACAATTGTTTAACATTGAGGTTCTTGAAAATTAGAATGAAGTGCTTGAAAAAGTCCCTGAAAGTCTTTGAATTTGACTTGCCAACTGGTGTATAGTCCTAAGCAATGCCTCATCAATGAGCGCTAATGAGGATTTAACCAAAGTGCATCACAGTGGCTTGGAAATACAATGACATTCAAAAGGAGGCAAATAAAACTATTTCAAATAAAACTTTTTCATCATTTTGATGTCACCAGATTGACTTTAGATGCCGTATAATGCTAGCTAGCTAACTAAGATTAAGGGGAGGCCACTGGATTTTCGCTAGCTAACGTTAGCATTGATAGCTATTTTTTACGAACTTTGCTAGCTAATGATAACATTTCCATCTGTCTAAAGTGAATTTGACGACATGATAATGCTGGCAGCAGTTGTTTCCTACGAAATATTTTTACCACTTTAACAACGTCATCGTATTTCCAGGCACTATAGTGTAATTTAGACTAAACACTAGTTAGCCTCCGTCCAGAATGACTGGGCTTATCACCACTTTAGGGGACCACTATGGTGCCTCGATTAGAGGGCGGCTTGACAATGTTCATAACAATGGCATGACGCGACCGAGTGTATAGGTGGAGTTATGGGCCAATTTGCATATATTGCACTAAGTACACATGTGGAATTGCATACATTTTTATTTAAAAAAAACCGAACCATTTAGAAAATTTGATCTTAATGTCACACGTTGGCCCCATTATTTATCGAAAGACCCAAACAGCAGTTGTGTAAAGTACATAAGAAAAATACTTTAAAGTACTTATGAAGTAATTTTTTTGGGGGGGCCATCTGTACTTTACTGTTTATATTTTTGACAACTTTTACTTTTACTTCATTACATTCCTAAAGAAAATAATGGACTTTTTACTCCAAACATTTACCCTGACATGCAAAATGACTCGTTACATTTTCAATGTTTAGCAGGACAGGAAAATGGCTAGTCATTCATACTGCCTCTGGTCTGGCGGACTCACTAAACACAAATTATTTGTTTATAAATGCTGTGTGTTGGAGTGTGCCCCTGGCTATCCATCAATTAAAAAAAAACAAGAAAAGCATCCTGTCATTTTAAATGACTTACTTTTATACTTTTATTCAAGTAGTATTTTACTGGGTGATTTTCACTTTTGCTTGAGAAATGTTCCACTAATTCCTATAATTTACAGTGTTAAATAACACTAATATATTCCAAAGGAATATTTAGGAAGTGACCTGCAGGACTTTTTGCCACATTCAATGTAAAAAATTCCAACCACAGGTTAATTAGGTGTTGGAAAGATCTAAGGGCAGGTTTGTTTGTGACAGCCATTTCACAGACTCTCCTTCACAAACAGACCACCAGACCATTCCACTACTGGAGTATCCCCAGCATCATTCAGGTTGAGATAACATTCCAGTTAGTGATTGGGCCTCGTTGGCATGCAATCTGCATCTGCTGAGTGCCTTCACACAACTGTTGTAGAAATGGAAACTGATCACCACACATCCCTGAATATCCTGCCAGAGATACAGGAAGGATACTGCCCTTGTCGCTGCACCTTGCCCAGAATGAACAGTTAGCTGTGCAACCTGGTCAGGTCCCAGAACTACAACCACTACTGTTAGCTGTGTAACCTGGTCAGACCCCAGAACTACAACCACTACTGTTAGCTGTGTAACCTGGTCAGACCCCAGAACTACAACCACTACTGTTAGCTGTGTAACCTGGTCAGACCCCAGAACTACAACCACTACTGTTAGCTGTGCAACCTGGTCAGACCCCAGAACTACAACCACTACTGTTAGCTGTGTAACCTGGTCAGGTCCCAGAACTACAACCACTACTGTTAGCTGTGTAACCTGGTCAGGTCCCAGAACTACAACCGCTACTGTTAGCTGTGCAACCTGGTCAGACCCCAGAACTACAACCACTACTGTTAGCTGTGTAACCTGGTCAGACCCCAGAACTACAACCACTACTGTTAGCTGTGTAACCTGGTCAGGTCCCAGAACTACAACCACTACTGTTAGCTGTGTAACCTGGTCAGGGAACTACAACCACTACTGTTAGCTGTGTAACCTGGTCAGGCCCCAGAACTACAACCACTACTGTTAGCTGTGTAACCTGGTCAGACCCCAGAACTACAACCACTACTGTTAGCTGTGTAACCTGGTCAGGCCCCAGAACTACAACCACTACTGTTAGCTGTGTAACCTGGTCAGACCCCAGAACTACAACCACTACTGTTAGCTGTGTAACCTGGTCAGACCCCAGAACTACAACCACTACTGTTAGCTGTGTAACCTGGTCAGGTCCCAGAACTACAACCACTACTGTTAGCTGTGTAACCTGGTCAGACCCCAGATCTACAACCACTACTGTTAGCTGTGTAACCTGGTCAGACCCCAGAACTACAACCACTACTGTTAGCTGTGTAACCTGGTCAGACCCCAGAACTACAACCACTACTGTTAGCTGTGTAACCTGGTCAGACCCCAGAACTACAACCACTACTGTTAGCTGTGTAACCTGGTCAGGTCCCAGAACTACAACCACTACTGTTAGCTGTGTAACCTGGTCAGGGAACTACAACCACTACTGTTAGCTGTGTAACCTGGTCAGGCCCCAGAACTACAACCACTACTGTTAGCTGTGTAACCTGGTCAGACCCCAGAACTACAACCAATACTGTTAGCTGTGTAACCTGGTCAGACCCCAGAACTACAACCACTACTGTTAGCTGTGTAACCTGGTCAGACCCCAGAACTACAACCACTACTGTTAGCTGTGTAACCTGGTCAGGCCCCAGAACTACAACCACTACTGTTAGCTGTGTAACCTGGTCAGACCCCAGAACTACAACCACTACTGTTAGCTGTGTAACCTGGTCAGACCCCAGAACTACAACCACTACTGTTAGCTGTGTAACCTGGTCAGGTCCCAGAACTACAACCACTACTGTTAGCTGTGTAACCTGGTCAGACCCCAGAACTACAACCACTACTGTTAGCTGTGTAACCTGGTCAGACCCCAGAACTACAACCACTACTGTTAGCTGTGTAACCTGGTCAGACCCCAGAACTACAACCACTACTGTTAGCTGTGTAACCTGGTCAGACCCCAGAACTACAACCACTACTGTTAGCTGTCTAACCTGGTCAGGCCCCAGAACTACAACCACTACTGTTAGCTGTGTAACCTGGTCAGGCCTCAGAACTACAGCCACTACTGTTAGCTGTCTAACCTGGTCAGGCCCCAGAACTACAACCACTACTGTTAGCTGTGTAACCTGGTCAGACCCCAGAACTACAACCACTACTGTTAGCTGTGCAACCTGGTCAGACCCCAGAACTACAACCACTACTGTTAGCTGTGTAACCTGGTCAGGTCCCAGAACTACAACCACTACTGTTAGCTGTGTAACCTGGTCAGGTCCCAGAACTACAACCGCTACTGTTAGCTGTGCAACCTGGTCAGACCCCAGAACTACAACCACTACTGTTAGCTGTGTAACCTGGTCAGACCCCAGAACTACAACCACTACTGTTAGCTGTGTAACCTGGTCAGGTCCCAGAACTACAACCACTACTGTTAGCTGTGTAACCTGGTCAGGGAACTACAACCACTACTGTTAGCTGTGTAACCTGGTCAGGCCCCAGAACTACAACCACTACTGTTAGCTGTGTAACCTGGTCAGACCCCAGAACTACAACCACTACTGTTAGCTGTGTAACCTGGTCAGGCCCCAGAACTACAACCACTACTGTTAGCTGTGTAACCTGGTCAGACCCCAGAACTACAACCACTACTGTTAGCTGTGTAACCTGGTCAGACCCCAGAACTACAACCACTACTGTTAGCTGTGTAACCTGGTCAGGTCCCAGAACTACAACCACTACTGTTAGCTGTGTAACCTGGTCAGACCCCAGATCTACAACCACTACTGTTAGCTGTGTAACCTGGTCAGACCCCAGAACTACAACCACTACTGTTAGCTGTGTAACCTGGTCAGACCCCAGAACTACAACCACTACTGTTAGCTGTGTAACCTGGTCAGACCCCAGAACTACAACCACTACTGTTAGCTGTGTAACCTGGTCAGGTCCCAGAACTACAACCACTACTGTTAGCTGTGTAACCTGGTCAGGGAACTACAACCACTACTGTTAGCTGTGTAACCTGGTCAGGCCCCAGAACTACAACCACTACTGTTAGCTGTGTAACCTGGTCAGACCCCAGAACTACAACCAATACTGTTAGCTGTGTAACCTGGTCAGACCCCAGAACTACAACCACTACTGTTAGCTGTGTAACCTGGTCAGACCCCAGAACTACAACCACTACTGTTAGCTGTGTAACCTGGTCAGGCCCCAGAACTACAACCACTACTGTTAGCTGTGTAACCTGGTCAGACCCCAGAACTACAACCACTACTGTTAGCTGTGTAACCTGGTCAGACCCCAGAACTACAACCACTACTGTTAGCTGTGTAACCTGGTCAGGTCCCAGAACTACAACCACTACTGTTAGCTGTGTAACCTGGTCAGACCCCAGAACTACAACCACTACTGTTAGCTGTGTAACCTGGTCAGACCCCAGAACTACAACCACTACTGTTAGCTGTGTAACCTGGTCAGACCCCAGAACTACAACCACTACTGTTAGCTGTGTAACCTGGTCAGACCCCAGAACTACAACCACTACTGTTAGCTGTCTAACCTGGTCAGGCCCCAGAACTACAACCACTACTGTTAGCTGTGTAACCTGGTCAGGCCTCAGAACTACAGCCACTACTGTTAGCTGTCTAACCTGGTCAGGCCCCAGAACTACAACCACTACTGTTAGCTGTGTAACCTGGTCAGGTCCCAGAACTATAGCCACTACTGTTAGCTGTGTAACCTGGTCAGGCCTCAGAACTACAGCCACTACTGTTAGCTGTGCAACCTGGTCAGACCCCAGAACTACAACCACTACTGTTAGCTGTGTAACCTGGTCAGACCCCAGAACTTCAACCACTACTGGCTACTTTGTCTCCTCATCCTGTTAGGACCCACTCATGTCCTGATCACCTCAAAGACTTGGAATCAACCTTGTCCACTTAGTTTTAGATGGGAAAAGAGGGGACATGTTAGAGCTGCTGGCTGTTGTATTGCAGGTTGTTTTCCTGTAACTTGGTTATGCTAGTATGGCTGCATTTACACAATTCTGATCTTTTTTTTCCCACTAATTGTTTTTTTCCACTACTTGATTGACCAATCGCATCAGACTTTTTCACATGAGATCTTTTACAGAGCTGATTGGTCAAAAGACTAAAAAAATATCAGAATTGGCCTGCCTGTCTAAACACAGCAGTGGAGGCTCATACTAATGGCCGGAACAGAGCAAATAGAATGACATCAAACACATGGAAACCATGTATTTGATTCCATTCCACCTATTCTGCAGTAGCCCGTCCTCCCCAATTAAGGTGCCACCAACCTCCTGTGAAACACAGTCTATGTGCTTGTGTCGTGAAAATCATGAACACACATTAAAACGCTAGTTGGCTTCAGCTATTCAGCTATTCAAACATAACAGAGGCATAGCAGTGCAGCTCATAGTCCTGGTTAAACTAAGAGACGTATTAAAACCCTGTTAAAGACATAATAACACAATAGTAAATGAACAAAGGCAATTTATATGCAGGCAAAGGTGTCTTAGAGTAGTTATGTTGGCTATATTGGATACAGAATAAAATGTATTTATACCGAACCAGTCTTGATGGGCATGAGTTGTACACAATTCTTTAACAAAATGCCTCTCATCTACAACATTTATATATACAACTGATTTAACCTATGGCAGCCATTTGGGATTTTGGATGCCATATTGGGTTTGAGATAAAATCCAGGATGGCCCGAAAGATAAACTGTGGTGGCCCCCTGACTAAATTACAAGATTAGGGGCAAGCGATAGACAATCCTTCAAGGAACATCGGACACCAAAAGATGTAATTTCAACGTCTAAACCCACTTGTTTTCCTTAGAGCCGATTACAATAGCCACAACAACAACAACTGTGTCACGCCTGCTCCCGTTTCAGCCGGCTCGTTGGGCTCCTATGCCTCAGCCGGCCCATGAGTTTGTTTGTTTTGTTGGTGACGTCGGGCTGTCACGCCCTAGCTGTCTCGAGAGGTTTCCTTGCCTCGGTTGGCTCGGCAGGTTCCCATTCCACGTCATGCTTCAGCCGGCTCGTCGGGCTCCTATGCCTCAGCCGGGCCCATGAGTTTTCTTGTTTTATTGGTGACGTCGGGCTTGGATTCCGCCGCCAATGGAACCGGGGGTGCCAAAGCTGGCTCGTTGGGCTGTCACGCCCTAGCTGGCTCGAGAGGTTTCCTTGCCTCGGTTGGCTCGGCAGGTTCCCATTCCGCTTCAGCCGGCCCTTTGGGCTTCTACGCCGCAGCAGGATCGTCAGGCTGTCACTCCTCAGCCGGCCCATCCGGGGAGGGACGCCGGGTGGCGCCCCTAGAGGGGGGGTGGGGGGGGTCCTGTCACGCTTGCTCCCGCTACCCCTCCCTGGCGCTCGAGGGCGCCAGGCTACCCATTATCATACGCACCTGTTACCATCATTATGGTTGGACTCACCTGGACTCCTTCCTTTTGTTGATTGCCCCTGCATATATGGCTGTTCCTCTGTGCTGTTCCCTGTATGTCTGTTCCTCTGTGCTGTTCCCTGTATGTCTCCTCCTCTGTGTTGTTCCCTGTATGTCTGTTCCTCTGCTGTTCCCTGTATGTCTGCTCCTCTGTGCTGTTCCCTGTATGTCTGCTCCTCTGTGTTGTTCCCTGTATGTCTCCTCCTCTGTGTTGTTCCCTGTATGTCTGTTCCTCTGTGTTGTTCCCTCTATGTCTGTTCCTCTGTGTTGTTCCCTGTAGTAGTATTGTTTGTTGTGTTGTGTTAATGTCCAGACAATTTTCCTATTCCTGTTCCATGTCCATCTGTATTAAATGGTTATCTCCCTGTACCTGCTTCTCATCTCTTGCGTTGGGCCTTACAAACTGTATATGTTTTTGTCAGGCAGGACCATGCAGCACTGAATGAGACAACATTTTACTTGGAAAGTTGTCTATTAATCAGCTACAAAAAATGAAAGCTTACATTCATCATAAATATATTTACATTTCTGCCTTTTGTATCTCTCTTTACAGGTCTATATATACAAGATGCATTAAAATGTCTTGATGCTGCTTGTTTGTGCGTATAAAATAGTTTTACACAACCATCTATTTCATAAATGGGAGACATTAGAGGGTAAGGTTATTAAAAAAACTAAATGGAGGACTTGCCACTAGCCTATACCTGATCACAGCAGAAGAAACAAACATTTCACCTCCTCATAGAAATCATAGCTAAGTTGACAACATTTCTTAATATAGAAATAGCGATCTCATTAGATAACATGTACATTTTGTAGTGGTAACTTTTTTTGTAAACAAATGCATGAAAAGAATCGGCCAACTAGTGAAGCCACAAACAAACCATTTTCCCCCACCTAAATACAAATTGTGGTGGAGTTGACTTGATGTTTGATATTTCTTTGACTTTCGCCTCTAATAATGTTAATAAACGAACAGCTATTGTTA
Organism: Salmo trutta; assembly: GCF_901001165.1. Classification (NCBI taxonomy): domain Eukaryota; kingdom Metazoa; phylum Chordata; class Actinopteri; order Salmoniformes; family Salmonidae; genus Salmo; species Salmo trutta. The sequence continues at coordinate 7,702,386 of NC_042972.1, read as the reverse complement.
AATGTGCATCTCATAGTCAATACACCGTTTCCATTCTCTGGTTGAAACAGGTTAGAATATTACGGAGTGGCACAGTGATAGATCACACTATGATTCCAGAGGTGTATTCAGCAGGATGCAACGTTTTGTTACGGTCAGCTAGAAATATGCTACGTAGAACAAACGCCTCTCTGCCATGTAGAATAAAGAATAATTGAATCTCTATTCATAGCATTTCTGTCCGTAATGTACGCCCAGGTTTCTGGTTACACAGCCTGAAACTAAGTATAGCGCGTGGAGAAATGTGAAACTTACTCCTCAGTCTTAAATGTCCATACTTGTGACCTCTAAAGAGACAGCTTTTGAGTGGCGCTACTGATAGAGATGTTTGAGGGAGGACGGTCACGTGTGTTTGTGAAGCAGAGATCCTGGGTTTGAGCCAGGTATTATGGCGAGGCAGGGGTAAGTGGTACTCGCTAAGCAAGCACCATAAGGACTGCAAAAATGTAGAAAGTCTCCTTACAAGCCAGAATGTTGAATCAAATCAAATTTGAACATACTTTACTGGTTGTCTGTGTGGTTGATCCTTCAGCTGGTCGAAAGTTGAGACAAAACATCCAAAGGAGAGTATTATTTACCTTTTAGAGAGCAGGTATTGCCGTTGAGAGTTCTGTCATCTAGCACATGCTCAGCACCATGAAAACACCTGCAAGACTTTGGTTATTGTGCATTAATTTTGTCTTGTGCACCTGCCTTAGGTAATGAGAAAATGTATCTTAATTGCCACACACAGATACCCGTGTTTTGATGTCGGATTAATAATATTTTCCTAAGGATATTTAGTCTCATTTCGACTCGATTAAGAACCAACCCCATGGACAACCGGCACAGTAAATGAATATATAATGTTATTAAACATTCGTGACAGAAAGGTGTTTTTTCTCCATGTCGTTATGTGTGGCTTTGCTGTACAGGCAATGGGAAGCATAGTCACATTTAGGACACAGGCGGTCGGTGGCACTATAATCGGGCTCATATTAATGGCTGGAACAAATTAAATGGAAGAGTATCGAACACATCAAACACCTGGTTTCCATCCATGAGTCGTCCTCCCCTCAGCAGCCTCCTGTGATTCAGGACAACGTACTGTCGGACCAGGAGGGGCCTATTTCCTTACCAACTTAGTAGCCTGTCCAGGAAAAACTATTTTGTCTGTAGGTCCCAATGATTATTGATGGCTTGCATGGTGTAAGAGTCTCCGGGCCTGAAAGGCATATTGTAGCGATCCTCGCTATATGTGCCACGTTACAATTCCCACCAAGTGGGTTAACCCTATTGGCGCAATGCGTAGGCTCCAGCTTATGAAAATCATCCATTTGAATGATAATACATTGATATTTCAAAATAAGGAAAAACTCAGAGGGCTACTCATAAGCTCCCTACTGAAGTAATCCACTGGGAAAAAACTGGTTGAATCAATGTTGTTTCCACATCATTTCAATCAAAAGATGATGTTGAATCAACGTGGAAAACTGATTGGATTTGGGAAAAGTCATCAACGTCAGGGAATTTTGTCCAAATTCAATGACATGTTGACATTTTTGATTGATTTCCCGTTGAATTCACATTATATGACAACTCAACCAAAGGAAAATCAAAACTGGACGTTTAACCGACGTCTGTGTCCAGCGAGAGGCTACATGCCCCGGCCTCCCCCCACCCACGGCCCCCCCACTCGAGGCATCCCCACCCATGGCCTCCCCACCCACGGCCCCCCCACCCGCGGCCTCCCCACCCCGCAGCCTCCCCACCCCCTCACCTTTCCGCTTGGTAGCCAACTGAAAGTGCATAAAACCTACAAACTTAAGTGTGTTCCAAAATGTCAAATTTCTTCTGAATTGTGCACTTGTTCATCCCTTCCCAAAAATGTAAAAACATTGGATTGGTAAAGACATACACTACTGGGAGTTTATACCATATCTTATAAAAGTAATTTCCTTTCAAATAAGTGAAGGGAAGTGAACAAGTACACACTTTGTGAGGAAGCAGAGATCATTGGGATATAGCTGCTGGTTGTCCCCTTGGAGTAAGAACCTTGGAATCTTGTTCTTGACTTATGCCATTCAGACAGTATGGAACGTCTCTTATGGTTGTTTACATTTGTGTGTGCTGTTAGGTAGGCTTACATGGATTTATTATAGAAAAACATCTATCCCTTGCTTCCAATTATATGCGTAACACATCTGTCATCCACGTGTCATCTTTATTGTGTGTGTGTGTGTGTGTGTGTGTGTGTGTGTGTGTGTGTGTGTGTGTGTGTGTGTGTGTGTGTGTGTGTGTGTGTGGACAGCTCCTCTGCTCCCAGACTGACTTACAGAACTGTTTCTGCCCCCAGGGAAGGATTAACAATCAAGAGTGCTAAAGAGAACTCTTATCACCCCACACACACACACACACACACACACACACACACACACACACACACACACACACACACACACACACACACACACACACACAGCTCCGGCCCCTTCCCTCTCAGTCATCCCGAGCTGTTCCTCCTCAACATAATAGAATAAGGGGTGTTGGGGGTTAGCCTGTGAGGCATTACCAAGATGAGAGAGTCACTGTAGACAGGTGTCTCAACACAGCATAGTTCAGCAGTACTTACGGTCACTCCTAATATAACTATGTTGACAATGGGCTGCAAGGAGATAACAGAGCTGGAATCCCTGACACCAGTTGTGTAGGCATCTATTGGCACAGCGCAGGGGGCATCGTGTTACATGGCTGCACCAGTACTGAGGTATTGAAGGACATTGTCATGTAGGAGAAAACGGTTATGTTTCAGATTGTCTTGTTTTAAGATTTAACGTTTTGTATGATAGTGGATTGTTTGTCATTTAGGGAAGAAACTCATCGTGTAAGGAAAGCAACTAGCTCTCACAGTCCTCTTGTCAGAATGAGACGTTCATCTGTATTTCCCAAACATCACAATTAAAAGTTATTTCAAACGTCAAAGGGTTTAAGGTCAGTTTTAGACATTGACTCTGAATTTTTAAGGTTAGGGTTAAGTTTAGGCATAAACTTGACATCTTTAGGTTAGGTTTTAGCTCTGAATTGTTAAGGTAAGGCTTAAGTTCAAGAATTATATTCTCTCTCTAATTTCTCACTTTCTCCCTTCTCTCTGCCCTTCTTTCGTTCTCTCCCACTCATTCCCTCTCTCCCTCTCTCTCTCTCTCTCTCTCTCTCTCTCTCTCTCTCTCTCTCTCTCTCTCTCTCTCTCTCCCACTCATTCCCTCTCTCCCTCTCTCTCTCTCTCTCTCTCTCTCTCTCTCTCTCTCTCATTCCCTCTCTCTCTATATCTCTCTCTCTCATTCACACACACACACACACACACACACACACACACACACACACACACACACTTAAACAAACACAGCTGGGTGTCAGATGGAGTGGGCCAGGACCGAGTTTGAAGAAACCCTGGTTTAGTACATGTGTGATTGGCTGTTTGCCTGGAGTGGAGTACAGAAAAGTAACACCAGAGGACACCCTTTACCAAACAATACAGATGTTTCTCCAGCCGCATCTCAGAGCACGTTTTTACTTCAATGGAAATGTGTTGAATTAATTGGCATTGACAGATGTATCCCTTCTCCACTCACAAAGAAACAACACAGCTGAACCTCTATCCTTCATTTGAAGATGAGGATTAAACAAATGAATAATACAACTGATGTTCTATTAAAACAAACATTGAAGATGACAAGAATGGCATTTGATTAAATGCCTGTTATATCGATAGATAGATTTCTTTGACAATTTAAAACACAATACAACCACACATGTGGATAATGCATTTACAATCATCGAGGATGACACAAAAAAGTTTGAAAATGTATTTCCATTGTGGTCCTCTTAAATACAAACATATTAGACCCCGCCTCCTAGGCTCCACAGTAGACCCCGCCTCCTAGGCTCCACAGTAGACCCCGCCTCCTAGGCTACACAGTAGACCCCGCCTCCTAGGCTCCACAGTAGACCCCGCCTCCTAGGCTACACAGTAGACCCCGCCTCCTAGGCTCCACAGTAGACCCCGCCTCCTAGGCTCCACAGTAGACCCCGCCTCCTAGGCTC